>NC_083762.1:72105416-72227916 GCF_963514075.1 Conger conger | reverse complement strand
TTGAATATTCCAAGTTAGGCTTTGGGATTGTGTATATGTAAGCCCACACTGGCACCTGATTTTGTAAATATACAGTCAGGGGCTCCAAACAATGTATTTTGGAAAAAGCCTGTTGTTTAGCCTATGTCTCTGACTGCTTTTTTCCTTATTTCTCAGCCTCATAATGGCTTCTTTGACTATCATTGGCACAACTCTGGGCTTCATGTTGACAAATGTCAATAACAGACTCCAAAGGCAATCAAAGGCCTAGAATCAAGACTAGATACTGAAAGCGTATACCTGCACTAAGGAAGCAGTTGAATACACCTGACTATTAAGAAGCAGCTGAGAAGCCGTCCGTACCATTACTTTTGATCCCCTAAAATGGGGGAAGAGACTGTATAAAAAGGGATGTCATTCCTGCAAGCATCACCAAATATGGATGTAAATACCCATGAATTAAAGGGGACAGTCTGCACTTTAACCTCACATTCATTGTTTCATTTCAAATCCAATGTACTGGATTACAGCGCCAAAAGAACATGAATTGTACCAACTGTCCAAATATGTGCCTTGGGCCTATTGCTTTTCCACGTCTCTCCCGGTCCCTCTCTGGCTCAGTATCGATCCTGGATCTCCTTTTATCCCCTCGCAGGTTGTGGACATCATGCGCGTGAACGTGGACAAGGTCCTGGAGAGGGACCAGAAGCTGTCGGAGCTGGACGACCGGGCCGACGCCCTGCAGGCAGGGGCCTCCCAGTTTGAGACCAGTGCTGCCAAGCTCAAACGCAAGTACTGGTGGAACAATCTGAAGGTAGGAGCTGTCACGTCCACACTGCCAAAGCCGCATTAAAACTCACAGTGACTGCGCAAATTGCCACCGCACCGACACCTCTGCAATGAACTGAATAAATAATAATAAATCATTTATTAGTCTGACACTTTTCCACATTCCGAAGTGACTTACATTTCATTAGACTAAGCAGGGACGATCCCCGTTGGAGCAATGCGGGGTTAAGGGCCTTCCTCAAGGATCCTATCGCTGTGCGGATCTTTTGGTGGCTACCTGTACAAGTTACCTTGCTAGCTCACTTCTTACCACCTGCAAAATACGTTTAATTTGATAATTTCACGTGTCATCAGGATGTAGGAGTGTTTTAACCTGTTTGGGGACTGTTTAAAAATCACTGTGGATATACTAAAATTGTACCAGATGGGGTCACACACACAGAGAAATGCTGGAGATGCACTGTACATGCAGGAGAGGAGATTCAGTAAAGTGCCTCTGTCCCTTTGTCCCCTTCAGATGATGATTATTCTGGGTGTGATATGTGCCATCATCCTCATCATCATCATCGGTAAGGAAAATATCTGTTGTGGACAGATGTGACTGCACATCTCATCTACCTACTTATGTTGCTGCACCGTTGAGTTAAAGTTTCTGCCACTAATATTGAGCATTGACATTACATTTACATTTTAGTCATTTGGCAGACGCTTTTAATCCAAAGCGACTTACAAGTGCATAGGTTCTTTTTTTTTGGGGGGGGGGGGGGGGGGGGTTAGACAAGGATAGGGATATCAGAAAGGAGGGGCAGGGGAAATCAGGAGGGAGGACTAAGGTAGAGTTTGAAAAGGTGGGTTTTGAGTCTGCGTCGAAATAGGGGGAGGGATTCTGCTGTGGTAGGCAAGTCATTCCACCACTGAGGAACCAGAACGGAAAACAGGCGTGAACGTGCAGCTCGACCGCCAGGTGCACGTAGAGAGGGAACCGTAAGGCGACCAGAGCTGGCAGACCGGAGTGGTCTAGCTGGGGAGTAGGAAGTGATCTGGGATTGTATGTAAGGTGGGGCAGTCCCCTTAGCAGCCTGAAATGCCAACACTAGGGCCCTGAAACGGATGCGTGCGGCAATAGGAAGCCAGTGGAGGCCAATGAGAAGCGGGGTGACATGAGCCGACCTGGGCTGACTGGTGATCAGGCGGGCTGCATCGTATCAACCCTAATTTGCTTTTTGGATTTTAGACGCTACATTTTTTGCGATTGCCGTGCATTTGGATGCCGTGCATTTGGATGCATGGCGGGAGTGTCACACCCAACACCACAAGTGGAAAACGACGTGTAAAGGAACAAATGCATCGAGTTGAAATTGTTACAAAAATGCCACCATGAGAATGCATGAAATATGTTTTTTTTTTTTATATGAAATTACGGATTGACACTAAGAAACGCATCTGTTCACCTCTGCCTTCTTGATCTGTGTCTCCTTTCCATTTCCTTTCTACCCTCTCCCAGACAGTCTCTCTCTCTTCTTTTCCTTTGTCTCATCCTCCCACGTCTCTCTCCTGTGTTCTCCGCCCCATCCCTCGCTTTTCCCTCCCATCTTTCTGCCAGTTGTTTCTCACCTCTTGTAGTCTGCCTTTCTCACTTACCTCCCCACCCTTTCTTTGCATTAGATGAAGCTGATGCAGAATCTGTTTTTTTCCACCATTGTATTTTTGTTCCTTCCCTTTCTCTCAATACTGGGGAAAAAAAAACAAACAATGTTTTCCGGTTAAGTAGGCAGAATATAATGTTGATGAAGAATGATTGTGGTCTGACGTTCCAGTTTTTTCTACTCTAGGTGGAATCTCTCTCCCTGACTCTCCCCCATCTCCTTCTCTTTGCAGTCTACTTCAGCTCCTAAATGGCACCACTCCGTATGTTTAAACTCAAGCTTCAACAAAAGACCCCTGAAATAAAGGAAACATGCTGCCCGTTCACCTGGGACATCCATCCAGGTTCTTTGTGCATATGAACCCTCGCCTTTCTAACCTGTCATGAATATTATGACTTTCATTGCTGTGTATGTAACAGAGAGCAAACAGAAAAACGCATTAAGTCTTGTGGTGGCTATGGTTGAATCGCGGTCATGATGTTCAATAGTTTTGTTCTGAGATGCCTTTTGTAGGTTGTGTGTGTGTCATTTGTGTATGAAACGGTGTACTTGTGCCTTTTTAAACGGAACTATATCTTTGCCTTTGGCTTCAACTTTTTGCCTATTGACCAGCATTGCCCTTCTTGCAGGGATTAATGCGTGTCTTTCTCTCTGGGAATTGTGATATTTTTCTTTATCTTTGCACAATGGATTATAAGGACTCTCCTTAAACTGAAATGTTGGTTTTGTAACATTTTCAACTCCCATCTTTATCTGTGTGTTTTCGCAGACATGCAGTTGTGTGGTTTTTACCTGGCCTCTCGCCTTATGAAGCCTTATTTTCTACTCTCTCTTTCTTGGTCTTTAATCTCATCCTTTTTGTAAACACCTACAGTAGAGGTAGGGCATGTGGTAGGTATGTTCTGTATTTAGACTTGTTCTTATTACTGAAACACAATAGTCATTGAAAGTAGTGTAGCTGTATGCTGTCTATAATTGTACATTGTTTTTGTTTGTTTGTGTGGTAACTGGCAAGAGGCCAGAAATGAAATGTAATTTTCAGAATTATAATTCACAAGTTGCAAATGGACCGCTTTGTAAACCAGGAAGTAATTTTGGATCCTCAATACTTAAAATGGTGTGAAATTAAAATGCATCAACTCTGGGTTTACAGGACTTTTTCTCCTTTATTCAGGTCTGCTGAAGAGACTGATTATGCCTTCATTGATAAATTATTTGCAGACAACTGCCTATAACCAACTAATTTTACTGCACTGCACAAACCGTTGGTTAACGACAATGTCCAAGTGAAAAGTGTACCAATCGACTACAGAAAATGATTGATTCAGGCTCCAAGATCCAGCCCTTCAGTATTTATACTGTATAATGATTTGAATATATAATTAGCTGAAATGTGTGGATCAGTCCTCTTATTTTCAGAACTCAGATAGCCGATTTAACTCCACTCAATGGGTTGAATAAGGAACTCGTGCATATCCGTTGTGTTTAATCTGGTAGCATTCGTCTTTCTCTGCACATCTCACCAGGACAGCTTGATTTGGACTTAAATTACCATCTGGGGTCAACTGCCACCAAACTGTCTCTGTGGATTTCTCTGCCATGCCGGTGTATGTCTCTGCATGATAAATGACTCTGTGGCCCTTGTCTGTTCTGATATGCAGTCCAGTACTGAGTCATTTCTCCTCCGCCCTGTGCTCTCGTGGCTCTGCCTCTCCCGAGCAAACTCATTTATTTCAGTGGAACTGCTCCCATCTGGCTGGTGCTGCTCTGCTGCTGACACTATATTAGTGGCCAACGTGTCTCTCGCTTTTAATGGAGGACGGTCTTGCTCTTGTAAGATATGCCTCTCGTTTCCCCTTTGATCTAGCGCATAACTGTGTAGAGCAGCCCGCCCAGACATACACATACAGTACCCTGTTGGCAAATTAACATAAATTAAAGAAATTAAATAAAATAAAAAATTAAATAAAGTTATTGCATACTTCTGACTGCTAGAAAAATCAGGTATTGCGTAATTCAACAGATCTTCAATATATTTAAATTTGGAGTTGCAATTTTAGGAAGAAAATGTTGCTATGTGTGATTGATTATGGACTAAATGCTCAATATTGTGGATTACTGAAGATTTGCACAGCCTATTTATATCAATATGACAAAGGATGGACTGAAATGCATATTGAAATCACTGAGAATGGTATGAGCATCAACTTTCTAAAAAGGGATGTAATTTATTCTAATGACACAGATGGTCTTTCATAACTAAGAATGTGATTATTGTGTATGAAATGTGCCACAATTCTACCCTGGAACTTTGGTTACCCTATGTGTGTGTGTTTCTGTGATATGTGAAAACAGAATAAATGGAAAAAATTGAAAACCAAAAGTTAATGTGAAATATTCAGTGCCATTAAAAAAGCGACAGCGAATGATGAATGAATTATGTCCCTGGTGCATTTCATAAAAGTGTGTTGAAATTGTATCCCTGGAGGCGGGGAGTGCGGCTGCATTGCCTGTCCGCTGGTGACGTGCCCTTCATAGATGTGAGTAGAATAGAATAGAATGGATATCCTTTATTATGTCATTATACAGTGTACAACGAGATTAAAACGAGCTTCACCTTAAAGTGCACGACAGACAGCAACAACACTCAGTGACGAACAACATTCCTACCAGTAAAGTATTGCAGGTATCTATAAATATTCACCAAACTTTCATTACATTACATCAATGGCATTTGGCAGACACTCTTATCCAGAGCGACATACAGTTGATTAGACTAAGCAGGAGACAATCCTCCCCTGGAGCAATGCAGGGCTTTGCGCTGGGGTCCAATGGATCTTATTGTGGCTACGCCGGGATTAGAACCACCGACCTTGCATGTCCCAGCCATGTACCTTAACCACTACGCTACAGGCTGCCCTTTCACCTGTGTTTATTAACTTTTAACCATAATATTCCAACCATATGCATACATAAAACAATTGATACTAGTTGAACAATGTTTTAACAATGAAATGTTCAAAACATTTGAAAAATATTAAAATTACTGCAAAACATTTCTTGCACACCCTTTTGGCACCAACAATTACCCTTTGCTAGCCTGTAAAAGAGGGGTGTATTTGACAAACTAATTTGTACAGAAATTAACCAAGTTTTAATTGCCAATTTAAAAAGCACTTGAACATTTATGATGAATGATTAGGGGAAAATATAATTTTATAAATATACTATGATTAAGATATATTTAAAATATAACTCACTCCAAAGTGACAATACTTCAAGTTGTAATCTTTTTTTCTAAAAGTATTGTGTCCTAAGTTTTATTGTCACATGAATGTCATTTTATGTAAATCTGTCCAATGCATTTTTCCCATTGTGCAGAGCCAAATGCAGTTCTGAGTAAAATAAATAAATAAACAAATAAAATTAAACAATTTAGGGTGAAATGTTATTAAAACATTTAGTTATTTTCTCATGAGTTTTATTAGTAAAATCAAGGCAAAAAGGTGTGTATCAAATGTTATATTGCAGGTACATATTTTGGGAAGAATTATTAAATCAATAATTTATTATGTATGATTAAATTTCTTGTCTTTTATCTTATAAATATCACTTCAAAAGATGATAGTCAACAGTATTATTCTAAGTTCATCTCTGCACATCTCCACATTTGCACACACACACACACACACACACACACACACACACACACATCTACTGTCGGAAATGTGGGATCTTTCAACTGTCTCTACTCTTATCATAAGTGAAGCGAAGCCAAACTTACTTATGCAAACTTCAAAATTCAGCAGACCAAAACTGTTTTGTAGTGACTATTATTGAAATGAACTGGCTGTGCCTGGTGTATGAAATATGATACATTTTTAAAAATCTGAAGTCTGAAATAAATGTTATAGTTTTACCCTTAAATCCATTTATTATTAATTAGATCAATGCACAATTTAAAAGCATTCTTTTCCATCAGATTTGGTGAGAAGCTATGATAAATTAGGGTGTGAACTATATTTAATGACAAACATTAAACCGTTAACTCTTACTAATAGGATGTTGTTATTTGATATATATGTTATTGTTTTTTGCAATACTGATACAAGATATTTGTTAGTTATGTACGCTTATATTTGTGCTTTTGTGATGCATTGCACACAATAGAATTTTTTTTTTTTTTTTTCTGGTGCTAAATGTAGCTAGAAGCAGCAACGTGACTGCAAAGCCCCGTGCAATGAGCCCCGCCCAGTCCCAGCACGAATGGCCAAGCCTGCAATTCTGGGCGGAGACTTGGTTTTCGAGGAACCAATAATATTTTATCAACGAGCCATGGATACACAAGCACGTGTATCTGTGCGTGTCTGATGGATTGGGGAGGCACAATGAGTTTCTTTTACAGAAACCTACGAGCAGTCCTTCCGAAGGAGTGAGCTTGATCGCTTTGCTAAATTAGTTGTACGTTAAAGTGTATTTAACGAACCAGTCAATTCCTGATTTCATATTTCCTATTCTCTGAGCTGACTAAGCTAATGAAGAACAAGTCGGTCCCGTATTAACTCGTTGAAAAGGTAAGATTAGCCGACTAGCTAACGTTGGCTAGGGGAGTGGTGTCTAACCAAGTTGCAAACACCGTGTCTTGTGCGACTTGACCGTGTAGGTTCTCAAATGCAAAATGTCTTAACCTTGATATATTAACAAAACGATGAATTAATGAATGAATTTGTTTCAAAACGTGCGTAAATCTCTACTCGTATGTTGATGAAACAAATTGAGACTAGCTAGGTAGCTAGCACTTAATGTTGCCTACATGTCAAATACTGTTAATCAGGTTAGTTAGCCGCCATAAGATTCATAAGATTTATTTAGTCACAAGATTAATTTAGCTATTGCTGTGAATAGACCGCACGCTACTTGATACGGTTGTATGAATATGTTCTTGTTTACTGTTTTTGTTGGCTGTATGTATTGGTTGACTGTTTCATGCGACGTAATGTCAGGAAGCCACTGTTAGCCAGTCAACCAATTCATGAGCCGTAAGATTGAGCTGAAGTTAGTTACCTATTGCTGTGTGGGGGTAGACCGCAAACAACGTGTGTCGATACTGTTGTGTACATAATGACTGTTTTTGTTGGCTGTACATGGAGGTTGGCTGTATCTAGCATGCAACATAACGGGTTGTGGGGGAGTGGTTTTGGTTGAGCACGTTTAAAAACATGGAATTGCTGACGCGGACACACCGCCTGAAAAATGTTGCTGTGTATCATGGCCTGCAAGCTGTCTTTGAAGATGACTCGTGTCATGTACGCACTTTGTATATTTCCAATAACGGTAACACTGCTTTTCGTTAACGTTAGGGCAGGCATGCAAAACTCGGAGGTCCGGTGTATTTGGCCAACCACTTGGCTACCCTTAATTGCTTAATTTTATAAACGGGCGTATGTACGCCAGTACTGGTTCACTCCTGTATTAAACCCACAGTCAACATCATAAATTATGAGGATACATAATTAAAACGCAGAGGTATATATCTTAGATCGCTCCTGACTATCGAACATCAACATGTCATAAATCACTGATGTATTGTTTTTCAGTCAGAGCAAATATAAATTTTCTGGGACAAATAAACAAAAAACAAACCGTGTCTCTTTAAATAATCGGGCAGATTTTCTAGGTCACTGGTGTCCCGATGCAGCTGCAGTTCAACGAAATGTCCACAAGAGGGGTGTAGAATTTCTTCGAATATAAGATAACTATTTGGTGAAGAGTCGACTGAATCTGTTATGCCTCATCAATCACGGTAATCGAAGATTGTCCTTTTGTTATTTGAGATGACCTTAACATGAATGTGTTATGGATTAAACAGAAACCTAACAGTACATGCAAGGAGCCTGGGGGGGAGGGGGGGGGGGGTTAGGAAAATGGTAATAGCGGATATTTGTGGCATACTGCTTGTAGTGTACTAAGCAGCATGTAGTGCACAGTACACAGTACAGAGGAATCAGTAGGTACTGCGCTGATTCAGACACAGCCTTAGTGCACAGTGCTTTAGAATACATTTTTCTATAAAAACAGCTCAGACCCAAGAAGCCAGTTGAGCTGAGTAACTTAGCAATTGCCACCCTGTGGCTCACTGGGCCCGGATTCAGGCAACATGTACTACATTTGTTAAACTGTTTTATTATTTATTATAATCCTATAATTTTTATGTTCATTTACTATTGCAAAAACATATTTTGTCTCAACATCATTCCAATATAAATTTGGCTAAACCGTACAGTGTTACTGGCAACTTGACCGTGTAATACCTTCTGAGAAATCGACAGAAATGCACACAACCCCCCCCCCCCCCCCGTCCACCACCCGAAATAGAGATGGGTAAATTGCCTCTCTCGCATTCCCCGTCCTGTTCCGTGCCAGGACAGTTTGAACTCATTGCAGTTCTATTTTGGCATCTGCTGTAATTTGCAGGTTGTGATTATCTGGAGACAGTGTTTTATTCCCCTCTAAGTCAGGCTTGTCGGACTCATGGAGGGGGTCTGGGGGGCGGACTGAGGACACCTCCATCTCCTCAAACTGCTCCAACTCCTCCAACTCCCGTCACTTTCAGTCGTCATGGCTTAGAAGAGAGAAAGATCAGGGCGAGGCTCCAGCAAAATGACTGTAAGGTGATGTCATCAAAATCGCAGTGATGACTTTGCTAAGTGACGGAGCGAAATGCAGCACTCAACTTCATTATTCGACCGCTTCACTGTTTAAGCTGCATTCACACCCTTGCCAGTAGAATTGGAATCAACAGCAACCTGCTTAGTATTTATGTAACTACGATATTCAATATGAAACCAGTGTTCCTCATCATACAGTGCAGCTCTTGCGATTCCAAGTTGATATTGTATCGGCGGTAGCCAGCATATGAATTTAGACAGGCTATCAGTATGATCATCACCAATCAACATTTGCTAACACAACAAAGCCTAATGCCTTGATTCAAAGATCGGAGTCTTCTATCATCTTCTCTAGAATAGGAACAAATACCAAACAGCTTAGCTAGCTGAGTGTTTATGTGACTAGGTGACATAAAACAAATAGTCATAATTCATCATACATTTGAGTTATTGCAATTAGCTGTGTGGGAAGTGTTGGAGGAGGCGCAGAAGAGTTGGAGGTGTCCTCAGTCCTCCGCCAGCCTCTGTCGGAATCATGCCCTGGAGGGCCGTGTTCTGGCTTTCTCTTCAGGAGAACAAGGTGTGCAGGTTCAGAAGCCAATCAAATCATGTGAAATGAATCACCGGCTGGGAAATGCAGTGAGAACCGGCAGGAGTGGAGCACGACTCTCCTGCAGTGAAAGGGGCTATAAGCAGGCTGCAGTCATATGGACAAATGACAAATGGCATATCCAGCGATACCGCTATTACTCAAGATTTCAAACCGTTTACATGTGGTTTTGTAGGGCTAATGTGCCGGTCGTGCGGTCTGTCTTGGGCTATTCAGAATTTGTGCAATTTCTTTTTTTATTTCTGCAATGAACCCAAAAGGCTCTGTGGCGATATTATGACGTGCTGTGCTTGACCGCTGTTTATATTCGCTACTACCGCTACACCACCTGATTTCACTATTTCACCTGCTTAGGTCACATAATGAGCTCATTAGTGAAATTAGGTGGTGTAGTGCACAGTTGAAGCAAATGCCTGCTGACACTGCGGCCCACAGGACGTGGAGTTGAGTAGCACTGCAGACACTGCAGGACGTGGAGTTGAGTAGCACTGCAGACACTGCAGGACGTGGAGTTGAGTAGCACTGCAGGACGTGGAGTTGAGTAGCACTGCAGACACTGCAGGACGTGGAGTTGAGTATCACTGCAGGACGTGGAGTTGAGTAGCGCTGCAGGACGTGGAGTTGAGTAGCACTGCAGACACTGCAGGACGTGGAGTTGAGTATCACTGCAGGACGTGGAGTTGAGTAGCGCTGCAGGACGTGGAGTTGAGTAGCACTGCAGACACTGCAGGACGTGGAGTTGAGTAGCACTGCAGACACTGCAGGACGTGGGGTTGAGTAGCACTGCAGGACATGGAGTTGAGTAGCGCTGCAGACACTGCAGGACGTGGAGTTGAGTAGCACTGCAGACACTGCAGGACGTGGGGTTGAGTAGCACTGCAGACACTGCAGGACGTGGAGTTGAGTAGCACTGCAGGACGTGGAGTTGAGTAGCACTGATCCACAGCATGACTAAATAAAGCTTTGACTCCAACTGTGCAGGCATTGGCATGGCTGATGCCACCACCAGCCTTCCTCCATGCTCTCTCTGACTCACTGCAAGGCCAGCTGGCTAGCCTGTTTCTGGACTGAGAAAATAATTTTCGCACATTTCTCCATGTGTTCATTACACATTACAGCTCCCTGTTGCCAAGAAACGCGCTTCAGAGTTTGAAGGACGTGTGCAAAATGTCAGGATCTGAACGGGAAATCTGAAATTAGTATACCAAAATAGTGTGCAGAGTTAACACATACAGACTGAGCTAGGTGAGAACAGAAGCAAGAACCAAACCCAGTGATTGGCACACCATTTATCTCAGACCGTACAGGTGCACTGTGTGGGCCTTCGCCCTGTAGGGATGGCCAGTGTCTCAGCTGAGTTTTACTTCTGCAGGGTTTCTGGGTTTAGAGGTCTGTTTGAGCTCTCCCTCTCATCACGGCCTGCTGGATGTCAGCTCCTCTCTTTCGGAAAGCTCTAGAAGTCACACACTTTGGAGTTCAAGGGTGCCTTCAGTTTTAAGAGAATAATCAGCATAAGTGCTTTTAGCAGAACATTTGAAACATGTCTTTTTAAATCCCAGGGTGATTGCTGTGGGACCGAACATAGCTGGCCTTCTCTGGTCTCAGAGCCCTGCTTTAGGAAGCAGTTTGACTAGATAAGGGCACTGTGTGAAACCCAGGACCCTCCCAAAACCCCCCAAAACACATAAAGGCCCCAACTATCCACTGCACCTCCGTGCTTCTTTCGCTGATGAGGTTATGTCCTCTTGATGGCCGTAGCGTTTTTGAGTACATACCGCATAGATATCCTGCAGTTGTAACGTCGAGACTGGCCAATTCCTGGATGCGGTTTTATGAGTCCTGGATGCTTGGACCACATTATGCGACAGTGTCCCGTGTTTAAAATAAGAAGGCACTTTGATTCACTGAAGTGGTCTGCTAGGAGAGGAGAGAGATGAAGCTACGGTGATCCCTGCTTGTTTTAGGGTGGCTGTTGGGTAATTGGATTGGCCGTTTCCTGGAGAATTGCACACCCCGAGGTACCGGTCGGGCATCGCTCGGGACAGACTGTACGTACCGTGGCCCCCCGTTAAGCCCCTCTCCTTTCGCTCCAGAGGTGTAACCCTGCTGCCGGATTCGGAGGGAATGGATTTTGGTTGACCCATGTCAAGGAGGCTGCTATTGGCGGCTGACGGTTTGTACCTGAATCTAGGACTTAACCTAGGACTTTCGAATTTGTATTTGTCTCGGTAACTGTTACTGCAGTTCCTGAAGTTGTAGCTGTCCTGGTATGGTAGTTGCATCACATTACATTACACATGGTAGTGCCTATCTACCTTGTGTACTGGATTAAGGTTCATGGCCTTACAACCAATCCTATATGAATTGTGCCTTATCTGAGGTGTTTGTCTGTTTGTTCTATGACTTTGGTGTTCACTGTTTTGTACACTGCTTTGGATAAAAGCGTCTGCTAAATAAAATGTAATTTAACGGCCGGAGAAGACGAAAGGTAAAGGATGAGCAGTTTATTTCTTTATTTCTTTATTATTTAACTGCTATTTTTTTTGCCAGTCCAGAGCAAACAAAGCACTTTAATGTATCAGGTGGTTGAGAGTGGCTGTTAGGATCCTGTAAAACTCAGGCCCACTCGTGATTGGACATATAAACCATAGAGCGAGTTGTTGAAGATGTACCGACAGCCATTTTGATGTTATGTTGAAGCGGTGGCTTCATTTTATTTTATTTTTTGCTTGTGATCTGTGATTTAGAATGTTCCTAACTGAACATTCTAATGATGATGGAACAATCACTACTGGTAATTGAAAGCAATCAGGTTCTAGAACACTGTCTTAGAATTTTGAAAAAACATTCTAGAAAACCTGGTCTTCAGAGGGCTTACGGTCTGTGTCATCCTGCTGGTCTGCTGTGATTGGCAGCTGTGCCTGTACCTGACTGGATCCTCCTTTATCTCTCCAGGTGCAATCAAGGCCTCAGGACAGAAAGCACCACTACAATAACGGGGGAAGACTGACAGAAACTGCACAATTTTTCCTTGATTTCATCCTTCTCCTTATGACACTATTATATTTCATATTTTTACCTATTTATTTAAAACTTTAAGCAGGCTTTTATATTTATTTTCAATGGTTCTCTTTCTGGACTGAAATTGGAGGGGAAAACAATCTTCTCTTTCGCTTTTTTGAAAAACAATTATCATTGTGAACAATGATTCCTGTGTTTAGTCCCAGCAGCGCCACCTAGTGTTGGAACATTGCCTCTGCACACTCTGAGATTCATACGAGAATTTCTCAATCAGCCAGTGTTATTTTCCCTTAATGATGAGTGATGATAATTCAGACTCGGCCCCTAGCAGTGACCCAAGGGGTGGAATGGGTGGGGCTGAGGGGGAACCTGGGCAACAAAGCTCAAAGCTGATTGGAGGCCCCTCTTTGGGGGCCTCTCCGGGGTTGTCGCGCCCCCTCTGCTGCCCCAGGGAACCGCGGGCCCCGAACTCGGACGACACGGACGCCCTGTCGAGCGGCAACGACTCCGGGGAGAGGGAGAGCGAGGGCGGGGCCAGGGGACGCCAGTCCACACGGAGCTCCTCCCACAGCTCGTCCAGCCGCAACGGGAAGGACTCCGCCATCGTCCTGGAAACCACCGAGAGCAACAAGAGGTGAGAGAGGAAGAGAGGGAGAGGGCAGTGTGGTGCCAAGGGGTTTTAGGGGGCAGCCTCTTGCCTATGTGGCTAAGGTGTGACTGTGACCTCTGAAATGGTAAACTTCAGAGAAATTGACCCTTTTATGGTGTGTGGTCACAACAAATATGTGATTAGAACGTTCTTTACTGAACATTCTAATGCTGATGTCACAATACCTACTGGCAATTGAAATAAGTGGCGTTCTAGAACACCAGAAAAAGCCCTACTCTGCCAAGGGTTAGGCGCTAAGCAAGTGAGTCTTGGTGAGCTCATCTGAGCATTGCTGCCCCCCTCCTCCTGCTCCCCAGCTCCAGCTTTCAGAGCGGATCCCCCCCCAGCTGTTTCAGCTCGGAGCAGGGCCCCGCCTCCACCTCGGGCTGCAGCAGCGAGCAGTCGGCCCGGCTGCAGAAGGAGCTGAGCCAGGCCCTGAAGGAGCTAAAGATCCGCGTCCCCGCCCAGCGCAAGGGCAAGGGCTACTCCAGCACGCTGGCCGCACTCAAATACGCCCTCACCTGTGTCAAACAAGTGCGAGGTGAGTGAGTGTGTGTGTGTGTGTGTGTGTGTGTGTGCGCGTGTCTGTGTGTGTGTCTGTGTGTTTAACCCCTGTGTGTGTGTGTGTGTGGGTCTGTGTGTTTAACCCCTGTGTGTGAGTGAGTGAGTGAGTGAGTGAGTGAGTGAGTGAGTGAGTGAGTGAGTGAGTGAGTGAGTGAGTGAGTGAGTGTGTGTGTGAGTGTGTGAGTGTGTGAGTGTGTGAGTGTGTGAGTGTGTGAGTGTGTGAGTGAGTGAGTGTGTGAGTGAGTGTGTGAGTGTGTGAGTGTGTGAGTGTGTGAGTGTGTGAGTGTGTGAGTGAGTGTGTGAGTGAGTGTGTGAGTGAGTGTGTGAGTGTGTGAGTGTGTGAGTGTGTGAGAGTGTGAGTGAGTGTGTGAGTGAGTGAGTGAGTGAGTGAGTGAGTGAGTGAGTGAGTGAGTGAGTGAGTGAGTGAGTGAGTGAGTGAGTGAGTGAGTGAGTGAGTGAGTGAAACCCCTGTGCGAGTCTGTGTGTGTTTAACTCCCCCGTCTTTGTGACAGCCAATCAAGAGTACTATCACCAGTGGAATGTGGAGGACAGCCACGGGTGCAGTCTGGACCTCTCCACCTTCACCTTTGAGGAGCTGGACAACATCACCTCTGAGTACACTCTGAAAAACACAGTGAGTGCCCCTCAATTTTAACTACACTACATTTAGAACAACATTTGTTGTTCACTTCCTGAAAAGTACGTGCAAGTGCACCCTGCAAAACCCCAGAAATAAGCATATCATCCTGAGATTTTAAGTACAGTACATCCAGAGAACTTCCCAAACGTAACAATTGTGCTCCAGTGTACTCCCCACCTTTACTCAACAGTAGGCTAGGGGCGGCATGACTGGGACCCACAAGGTCGGTGGTTCAGATCCCGGTGTAGCCGCAATAAGATCCGCACAGCCGTTGGGCCCTTGAGCAAGGCCCTTAGCCCTGCATTGCTCCAGGGGAGGATTGTCTCCTGCTTAGTCTAATCAAATGTACGTCGCTCTGGATAAGAGCGTTTGCCAAACGCCATTTATGTACTGTAGTGCGCTGATTGGGAGCCCTCTCTCTGTCTCTCAGGACACGTTCTCCATGGCCGTCTCCTTCCTGTCGGGGAAGGTGGTGTACATCTCGCCCCAGGGCTCGTCCATGCTGCGCTGCCGGCTGGAGCTCCTGCTGGGGGCGCTGTTCTCTGAGCTGCTGGCGCCCCAGGACGTCAGCACCTTCTACAGCAGCACCGCGCCCTGCCGCCTGCCCCACTGGCCCTCCTGCCTGGGCTCAGGTACCCCTGCCCCTCTCGCTCGGCCCCGCCCCAATTTCACCCTGCCTCGTATACGCCTGTGCCCCGGCTCAATGCAAATATCTAATCGGCCAATCGTGTGGCAGCAACTCAATGCATGAGACTATGCCACCTACAGTGCAGTCCCTAAGTATTTGGACTGTGGTACATCTGTGGTATTTCTGTTCTTTTGGCTCTGTACTCCAGCACATTGCATTTGAAATTAAACAATTAATATGAGGTTCAAGTACAGACTGTTACCTTGAATTTGTGGGTATTTAAATCCATATGTGTGGATCAGGGTAGTGCCAATGGCAGTCATAGAAGCCATTATGAGGCTGAGAAATCCGAATGAACCCACATTAATGGGTTTGGTTAGGTGGGTTATCAGCCCTGTGAGGGTGAAGTGAGTGAGGGGTGAGAGACTGATAACGGCACTGATAACGGCACTGATAACGGCTCTGATAACGGCTCTGATAACGGCTCTGATAACGGCACTGATAACGGCTCTGATAACGGCACTGATAACGGCACTGATAACGGCTCTGATAACGGCTCTGATAACGGCACTGATAACGGCTCTGATAACAGTACTGATAACAGCTCTGATAACGGCTCAAACTGCGTGCGTTCACAGCTGCCTCCCCCGTGGACAGCGCTCAGGAGAAGTCCATGTTCTGCCGGATCAGCGGGGGCCGGGAGTACGAGGGCGGGGCGCGGTACTACCCGTTCCGCCTCACCCCGTACCAGCTGACCCTGCGCGACTCGGACGCCTGCGACCCCCAGCCCTGCTGCCTGCTCATCGCCGAGAGGGTGCACTCCGGATACGAGGGTGCGTCCCGCCCACACCTCCCCGCCACGCTCTCCTCTGCCGGGCCCTGCCCTTCCTCAATCGGGCGTGCGGTTCTTTTCAGAACGGGGCCCAAGCATGGGAAATATACGCCGGGTTTTAACGCCGCTGCTCCCGAGCTGATCCCACTGGCTTTACAAGCTCCCGAGTGTTTTGTCACGAAATCTTGGGGCTCGTTCGGCTTGTGAGGGGTCCTTGGAGCAGATTGACCAATCAGGAGGTGGTCCCATTTAGGACATTTTCCATATCTGGTCGGAGGCCTGTATATGCTGTCATCTGATTGGTTGTCACAATCTAACCTAGCAAAGAAAATCATATGTTCGCCTGTAAGATCACAGATAGGTGATTAGAGCGCTCTTAACTGAACACACACACACACACACACACACACAGGGGAGCACACAGAGACGGAGGGTACGGAGCTGATGTAATCATCACTACTGGTGATTGAAAGCAAATTCTAGTTCTGGACCACCTATTTAGAATTTGAAAAGAAGATGTGATGTGTATGCATAAATGAAGTGATTTGATGTGTGATATTTGTTCCTCTCTCCTCCTCTTCAGCTCCCCGGATCCCTGCGGATAAGAGGATCTTCACCACTAGTCACTCTCCGAGCTGCCTGTTCCAGGAGGTGGACGAGAGGTGGGTGTGTCTGTGTGTGTGTGTGTGTGTGTTTGACAGGGTGTGTGCATCTTTTTGACAGTGTGTGTGTGTGTGTGTGTGGGTGTCTGTTTGACAGTGTGTGTGTGCATCTGTCTGACAGTGTGTGTGTGCGCATGTTTGCTAGGGTGTTTGACCGTGTGTGCGCGCATGTTTGCCAGGGTGTTTGATGTGTGTGCGTCCATTTGACAGTGTGTGTGTGTGTGTGTGTGTGCATATTTGACTGTGTGTATTTGTGTGTGTTGCAGGGCGGTGCCGTTGTTGGGGTACCTTCCCCAGGATCTGGTGGGGGCTCCTGTGCTCTTACACCTGCACCCCGAGGACAGAGCGGTCATGGTGGCCATCCACAAGAAGAGTGAGTCCCACGCCCTCCGTCTCTCTGTGTGCTCCCCTGTGTGTGTGTGTGTGTGTGTGTGTGTGTGTGTGTGTGTTCAGTGCTCACGGCTCTGTGTGTGTCTCCAGTCCTCCAGTTCGCTGGCCAGCCGTTTGACCACTCTCCCCTGCGTATGTGCGCTCGGAGCGGGGAGTACCTCACCATCGACACCAGCTGGTCCTCCTTCGTCAACCCCTGGAGCCGCAAGGTGGCCTTCATCGTGGGGCGGCACAAAGTCCGCACGTAAGTCTCCACTCATGTCTGTACCCTCACTGTCTGTCCCGTCTGTACCCTCACTGTCTGTCCTGTCAGTACCCTCGCTGTTTGAGTCTTGCCTCTGTGTGCTGACCGAGCTCTCCCCCCCCAGGGCACCCCTGAATGAGGACGTGTTCACCCCGCCTCGGGGGGAGGAGGGCCGGGGCATGGTGCCGGAGATCCAGCAGCTGAGCGAGCAGATCCACCGGCTCCTGCTGCAGCCCAGCCAACTGGGCGGCGCGGGCGGGCTGCTGGAGTATCCCAGCGCTGCCTCGTCCAGCGACAGTGCTGCAGGACCCCCCCGCCCACACAAACCTGTGAGCACCTACCCCAAACCCCACACACACACACACACACGCACACACACACCTACCCCCAAACCACACACACGCACACACACACACTCACACACACACCTACCCCCAAACCACACACACACCCACTCACACACACCTACCCCCAAACCACACACACACACACACACACACGGACTCACACACACACCTACCCCCAAACCACACACACGCACACGCACTCACACACACACCTACCCCAAAACCACACACACACACACTCACACACACACCTACCCCCAAACCACACACACACACACACTCACACACACACCTACCCCCAAACCACACACACACACACTCACACACCTACCCCCAAACCACACACACACACACACTCACACACCTACCCCCAAACCACACACACACACTCACACACACACCTACCCCAAAACCACACACACACACACACACACACACACACCTACCCCCAAACCCAACCCAGTCTAATCAACTGTAAGTCTCTTTGGATAAAAGTTTTATTTTTATTTTTTATTTATAATCTGTAATTGCCAGCTCGGGGGCTGACTGAAAGCACTCCCACATATGACACTAGCTCATCTCCCAGTAGGACACACACTAATGTAATGTCCCGTTGACGTAGTGTCTCGGTTGGCTGAATGATTGGTGCGTTTGGGCTGTGTGCAGATGACCTTCCAGCAGATGTGTAAGGACGTGCATGTGGTGAAGTCCAGCGGGCAGCAGGTGTACATCGAGTCTCGCAGCCGGGCCCCCCCTCGCATACGCTCCAGCGCTGGTAAACCTCCGCCGTTTTATACTCAAAACCTGTCAACGCACGCAAAACTAATCACGCAACCCGTGAGTGGTGCAACATAAATGACCTTACACTGCAGTCATTTAGCAGACACACAGCCAGAGCGCATTGAAGACCCGCGATGAAAGTACAGTTCCAAGTCCTAGAGCGATCACATGGATAAAACTTGAACCCTTGCAGAATAAATCAACTTTCCTAGTAACATGCCACAGTTGGCAGCTAGAATACCCAGAATACTAAAATAATGATTCACTTATTTAAGTGCAATTATAATCTAGGGTTATACCATGACCAATCATTAGTCATGTTACCGGTTTTGTTTTTGTTTTTGTTTTTTATTTTAAGACACGCCGATACACACACACTCTTACATTGTGCATTTGTTCCGGAGCAGAGGGAACCCTCAAGGTCACAGAGATGTCCAGACTGATGGGGGACGCGACAAGGCAGGCCGAGACTGTCCAGAACACGGTGACGCCCCGTTCACCGCCTCTTCGCAAAGGCAACGCCCCGGCCTACTCCTACCAGCAGATCAACTGCCTGGACAGCATCGTACGGTGGGTTTGTCTGTGAGGAGGGAGGGCTGCTGGGTTTAAATCCGCTGGGTTTCCCCCTTTCTTTGTACTAATCCTGGGCCTTGTACGAAACCACTTACTTGCCTGCTATTGAGTATGTAAATTGAGTGCACTGGAGGAGAAAGTTTAACAAGTAGGTGAAATGTTCTCTAATTGTAGTGTACTTACAATCCCTGGATGATCTACGTATGTCCAGGGTCTTGAGGACGCAATAGTTAGGAGGCCGTTTCCGATACACGGCGCTGCATTACGTGTACGGGAGCTGCTGTTAAGGTCTCAGGCTAATGATGTCACTTCCTGTTATCCACAGCTACCTGGAGAGTTGCAACGTTCCCAACACGGTGAAGAGGAAGTGCGAGTCCTCCTCAGGAACTACGTCCTCCACGTCGGATGAAGACCGGCAGAAGGACTCCGGAGGCCCCAAAGGTCATTAACTTTAACCTTGTAAAGGGCGGCCTGTAGCGTAGTGGTTAAGGTACATGACTTGGACCCGCAAGGTCGGCAGTTCGATGGCCGGTGTAGCCACAATAAGATCAGCACAGCCGTTGGGCCCTTGAGCAAGGCCCTTAACCCTGCATTGCTCCTGGGGAAGATTGTCTCCTGCTTAGTCTAATCAAGTGTAAGTCTCTGGATAAGAGCGTCTGCCAAATTCCAATAATGTAATGTAATGTAATGTAATGTTAACCCGGCGGTGAGTGTGAGTCTGTACTGCCCCCTGGCTGTGTGGCTGTTTCTGTTATTCCAGTGCTTATTTCGGCTGTTTTCATTCTCCCAGACGCGCCCCCCCTGCCCCCCCTGGCCCTGCCCCCGAAGGCGGAGAGCGTGACCTCTCACTGCAGCTTCAGCAGCACCATCGTCCACGTCGGGGACAAGAAGCCCCCCGAGTCAGGTACCCCCCCCTTTAATGCCCTTCACCTCTTTAACAAATCTCAGAAAAGCAGCTAATCAGCTGGCTAGGGCCAGGTCACATCCATTTGTATTAAAAAGGAGTTGGTGGCGTACTATACGGAGTGTTCATTTAATATCATTCAGTAGTTCACCGCAAACATCCGCCATCTCAAACGCATGTCTGCTGTGATGTGCTGTGTTGCTCTCGACAGTTTCCCTGCCCCGAAAACGACGTTTCTCTCCGTTTCTCTCTCTCTCATCCAGACATCGTGATGGAGGAGGCTCCGCCCGCCCCGCCCTCCGCCCTGACCCCGGCCCCGGCGGCCCCGCCCCCCGCGGCCTCCCCCGCCCCCGCAGCGCCGGAGCGGGACCTGTGCGTGGGGCTGACGAAGGAGGTGCTCCTGGTGCACACGCAGCAGGAGGAGCAGGCCTTCCTGGGGCGCTTTCAGGACCTGAGCAGCCTGCCGGACCCCCCCTCCGGCCCCCAGCCCCGCGCAGCGAGGGGCCACTACGCCTCCACCGGCGGCATCAGAGGTACGCCCCGCCCCCCTCTCCCCCTCTACCCCCCCACACACTTAGGAACCCGCCCCCCTCTCCCCCTCCCTCCCACACACTTAGGACCCCTCTCCCCCTCTCCCTCCCACACACTTAGGAGCCCGCCCCCCTCTCCCCCTCTCCCCCCCACACACTTAGGAACCCGCCCCCCTCTCCCCCTCTCCGCCCCACACACTTAGGAACCCGCCCCCCTCTCCCCCCCACACACTTAGGAACCTGCCCCCCTCTCCCCCCCACACACTTAGGAACCTGCCCCCCTCTCCCCCACACACATAGGAACCCGCCCCCCCTCTCCCCCGCCCCCCTCTTCTCTCGCACGCTTATGTCAATAACTATTATCTTTTTTACAGTATGGGAGGGTTGGGTTGGGAGTTTATAGTAATTCTTGTGCATATTTATCAAGGGTGGCAGTAATTCTGGAGCTCGCTGTATGCTTTGTTCACTAACACATGCTCTTATCTTGTGTAAACACACGTATTTCACAAAACCGCAAACCTTTCAACGTGTACAAAATGGCATCACCTTTTCTCTGAGCACATTTTCTTCATTCATAGGGATAAGTGCAGACCACAATGTGTACACACACATGCACGTGTATGCGAATGCACACACTTTCTTGGCTCAGGAAATAAGCTCATAAATGAAATCTGGAGGGGTAGTGCGTGCGCGAGTTCATGCCTGCAGACACTGCGGCCCACAGAACCTGGAGCTCATTTTTACACAAAGACCAGATTATTGGCTGAGTGATATACATTGTCACTGGTCCTCACTCCTGGTCTTGGAGAGCCGCAGGGTCTGATCACTTTTGTTGTTGCTCACTACGCTTGAGGAGCACAGCAACTGATCAGTTACCTGGGTAATCACCTGCTTTCACGCAGGGATGTCCAGTCTTATCGAAAGACGGACTGTGTGAGTGCAAGTTTTAATTTTAGCCCAGCACTATGACTCCTGATTCACTATATCAATGTCTTGATTGAAGACCTAATGGGTTGAATCGTGGAAGGTGTGGTAGTACTGGGCTCGGGAAAAGGCTGCACCCACCCCGGCCCTTTCCGGATATGACTGGACATGGCTGAGTTGATTACCCAGCTAACTCAGATCACCTGCTTTCTCAGGTCTGAACTGGCTGCTGATAAGTGTGATTTGGGGATAACTGTGTGTTTTGGTCTCCTGGAATAGGATTGGGGTTAAATGTGTTTTAGTCTCCAAGATGAGGATTGAGGATAAGTGTGTTTTGGTCGGTCACACTCTTTCTCTCCCCTGGTTTTTTCGGCAGGGGTGCGTAGCTCCCGGGACTATCCCACCGTGGCCAGTAGTGGGCGCCGAAGAGGCCGAGGAGGAAAGAGACTCAAGCACCAGGAAACGTCCGATCAGAGCTGCTCCTTGGGGCCGGGGGGCGCATTTTTGGGGCCCTTGGGGGGCGTGGCAGCTGGGTCGGCCTCTGTCCCACTGCACACCCAGGTGTCCATGGGCCCCCAGACGTCCTCCTCCTCCTGGCCCAACTCTGTGGGGTCCCAGGCCAGCCTGCCCTCCCTGCCGTACCACCCCGCCGTCCTGCCCCTCTACCCCCTGTACCCCCCTCTGGCCCCGCCCATGCCCCACCCCGCTGTGGACGTGCCCAATCCTGACGCCTCCCTGCGCTATCCCTTGCAGTGCGCCCAATTGGCTCCGCCCCTGGCCTCTCCCATGATGGCGTTCGTTCTGCCCAATTACATTTTCCCCCAACCCAACCCTCCCGTTCTGCAACCCAACCTTCCAATTCAGCAACCCAACCTTTCCGTTCCGCAAAGCAACCCTCCCGTTCTGCAACCCAACCCTCCAATTCCACAAGCCAGTTCCACCCAGGAGTTTTACAACCCCGATCACATGTTCCCCTTCCCCCGTCCCGCGCCGGTGGCCCCCGCCGCGGCCCTGCGCGCCCCCCCGTCCCGTTCCAGCACCCCCCTGTCCTGCAGTCAGCCGCCCCCCGAAAGGGACGGGACAGATTCTCCCCTCTTCCAGTCCCGCTGCTCCTCCCCCCTCAACCTGCTGCAGCTGGAGGAGTTGCCTAGCAACCGGCTGGAAATGTCAGCCCTGGTTGCCACCCAGCAGGCCACACCCACCCTAAACGGGGCTGCGCCGGATTGGACGGCGCAGCAGGGAGGCGTCGCCACAATGCAGGCCTCCACGAACCCAAGCGACGCAGTCGGGGACGGCAAAGAGAACGAGACGGTGAGAAGCGCTTTACTGCTCCTTCCAGGAGTCCGCTAATCCAGTAACGCTAATCTACTGTCCGCTTCCTACTCCAGTTAGTTTGTTATGCCTCTGCGTGTTTTCGTCAGCGTAGTGACCTCCTCTCCAAATCTGCTTCAGAGACTGACCTGCACGATCAGTTGCTAATGTTTTAAGTGGTTTTTAGCGTGTCATTAGCATGCGTAGCTCTCTCTGAACTGATGTACTGCTAGGCTAATGCTACCGTAGGCTAATGCGTCAGCCTCCTGTCCCTCCACCAGACGGAAGCCAACGAGTCGTCCAACCAGGATGCCATGTCCACCTCCAGTGACCTGCTGGACCTGCTGCTCCAGGAGGACTCCCGATCGGGCACCGGCTCGGCCGCCTCGGGCTCGGGGTCCTCCAGGTCCGGCTCCCAGGGCTGCAGCATGACGGAGAGCGGCACCAGTGAGTCTCCCAGAGCCGGGCTGTCTCATACCCCACACACACACACACGTACTCACACACACACACACATACTCACACACACACACACACACACACACACTCACTCACTCACTCACTCACTCACTCACTCACTCACTCACTCACTCACTCACTCACTCACTCACTCACTCACTCACACACACATACTCACACACACACACACACTCACACACACACTCACACACACACACACTCACACACACACACACACTCACTCACACACACACACACACACACTCACTCACATACTCACACACACACACACACACATATACACTCACACACTCACTCACACACACACACACACACACACACACTTGCACACGCATGCACACACACACACACACACACAAACACACTCACACACAAACACACTCGCACACAAACACACTCACACACACACACTCACACACACTCACACGAACACACACTCACACACACTCACACGAACACACACACACACACACTCACACGAACACACACACACTCACGCACACTCACACGAACACACACACACACACACACACACGCACACGCACACACACTTAAGTCTTCTGCTGCTGTAGCCTATCCGCTGAGAGGTTTGAGGCGCTGTGTGTTCAGAGATGCGGTGGGTGTGTAAACGGGGAACCCTGCCCCACTCTTTCCTCAGGGAGCAGTCAGAGCAGCCACACCAGCCAGTACTTCGGCAGCATCGACTCCTCCGAGAACGAGCACTCCCGGAAGCAGCCAGCAGGGGGCGCGGGCGAGGAGCAGTTCATCAAGTACGTCCTGCAGGACCCCATCTGGCTGCTCATGGCCAACACCGACGAGAAGGTGATGATGACCTACCAGCTGCCTGTCAGGTGAGCATCTCAGACGGCTTACTTAACCTACGGTCGAGTATGCAGGAGCCCTGTGCACTCAGTACAGGGGACAGCCTGTAGTTAAGTGTCTACGGTACATGATAGGGACCTGGGGGACTGGTGGTTCAAGCTCTGGTGTAGCCACGATAAGATCCATGCAGCTTTTGCTTAACCCCACAATGCTCCAGGGAGGTTTGTCCCCTGTGTAGTCTAACCAACTGCATCAGTCAGAGTCAGCTAAATGACAAATGATCATTATTGTACAGTGTAGAGTAATTGGGACATGTGGTAACTGTGTGTGTGTGTGTGTGTGTGTGTGTGTAACAGGGACCGGGAGCAGGTCCTGCTGGAGGACAGGAGGGCTCTGAGGTCCATGCAGAAGCAGCAGCCTCGTTTCAGCGAGCTGCAGAAGAGGGAGCTGAGCCTGGTGCACCCCTGGATCCGCACGGGACGCCTGCCCCCAGCCATCGACATACAGGTGAGCCTCTCTCATACACACACACACATACACGTTCATACATACACACACTCACACACACACACACACACACACACGTACACACGTACACACATACACACACACTCACACTCACACACACATACACACACACACGTACACACATACACACACATACATACACAACTCACACACACTTACACACACGTACACACTACACACACACACACTCACACACTCACACACACACACACACACACACGTGCATACATACATACACACACTCACACACACATACACGTTCATACATACACACACTCACGTACACACATACACACACACACACGTTCATACATACACACACTCACGTGCACACATACACACACACACACACTCTCACACGTTCGTACATACACTCACACACACATACACACACACACACACACACACGTACACACATACACACACACACACATACATACATACACACACACACACACACACACATACACTCACACACATACACACATACACATACATACACTCACACACACACACACACGTTCATACATACACACACTCACACACACATACACGCACACACGTACACACATAAACACACACACACACACACACACACACACACACATACATACACACACACGCACACATACACACACATACATACACACACATACACACACACACGCACATACACACACACACTCCTGGAGCAATCGACGACATCCCAAGTGTATGTGCGCACCTGCTAATGCCCCGCCCCTCCCTGTGTGACACAGATGTGTGTGGAGTGCGGCTTATCCCCCGCTGTTCCGGAGGCCACGCCTTTCGACGTGCAGATCCACGACATGGACCTGACCGGGGTTCCCGACCCGCCCCTCCAGGCCGCCACGGACGCCCCGGCCCAAACCAGCGACCAGGAAATGACGTCGGAGGAACAGGAAGTGACCTCGCGGTCAGCCGTGGAGAAATGGTCGCTTGAGACCGGAATGGCCCACTGAAGCGCCAGGGAGGAGCCTGGCGATGTGTGACTCTTAATAACCCTGGAGTGGTGCGCCGACGCACACGCTGTGTGTGGAGCGCCCGGTCGGGTGGCGGGGTTCAGTTTGGCCCCTGCAGGCTTCCGTACCTGCTGCTGCAGTCAGAGCAGGTCAGGTTTGCCCGGACACCGGCCGCACCGCGGTCGAGCGGGAGGCCCAGCTTTCCCGCGTGGCGCGCAGTTTACACGGTCAGCGCCTCGGTGACGTGTAGTGCGCGCGTGGTCAGTGTGTCAGTCGCCCGTCAGTTTCGCGCGGTCAGCGTGTCAGTACCTGTCAGTGAGCTGTCTGTGGAAAATCTCCATCTTTGAGGCTTTCTGGTCTCCAGTAGTTTTTAGGGGAGGAAAAGATCTATAGCGTACGTTTTTGAGTCAAGTTATTTAAAAAGATTGGTGACTGGCAAAGCAAATGAAAACGGAGGGGGAAAATGGGTCATGGCAAGACAGCGTGACCTCTGATTGGCTGACGATACAGGAAGTAGGAAGTGGGGAGGACAGGGGAGGTGGAGGGCACACAGCTCTCCACAGCAGTTGAGAGATCCTGTCTGGTCTTAACACTGTCCGGTTCATGCAAAGTGCATTTCCACACCACGGCGACGACTACTGTCCTTCTCAACAACACTAGAAGTAGAGGTGTGGAAAAGTGTAAATGTTGCTTACTGAACTGAAAGAGGCCATTTTGAGCGATGACTCAGCTCGATTGTACAGTGGTGCTTTGGCATATCCCTGACAAGAAAAGGTCCTCTGAAAGACTAAATCAGTTTCGCTTGATCAGTACGTTTGAATGTTTCTGAAGGTTTAGTGTTCATCCACTGAAAGAAAAGGTTGTTTATTTTTTAATACAGTGTATATATTTTTGTACTTCATTGTAAATTATGTATTTGTAACTATTTCTGTAAGTGTGTGTGTGAGAGTGAGAGAAAGCAAGTGAAAGAGTGAAAGAGAGAGAGTATGCGTGTGTATGCATTACATATCCCAGCATGGATTGGGAGAAATGTCAGTTTGAGTAAGAATGCCCCCTTACATCCATATAATTGAAATAGCGTCCCCATGGTAACAGACCCTTCGACTATTCTAGCTGTGTGGTCTACTGTATGCTGTGTGGTCTACTGTATGCTGCATTGTATACTATATGCTGTGTGGTATACTATATGCTGCTGTCTGTGCTCCTGTGGTGGCTTCCGCCCAGTAGTGTTGTCAAGGCTTGGGTTTACCTTTTGATTCATTGTTGGCCACAGTCGCACAACTGGAACGACCAGGAACGTCAGGAATCTGCGACCATTACTGGCTGAGTGTGACCCTGTCGAGCACTGTCGTGGTGAGGGACAAATCTTTTGACTTCGAGCTCAAGTCAGAATGCTCAGGATTTCTGAAACCTTATTGGTGGGCATGTTTCCATGGGACCCAGGACAAGGTTCAGCATGATGTGGACAATCCAAGGAGTCATTTTCTCTCTTTCGTTCCGTGCAAGTCACTTTGGAATTGGTTATGTGCAATTGCATCAGTGGTCTTCAGTATGTTGGAATTATTTTTTGTTTGTTAATAAAATAATGAAATGCCATGGTGAATAAACATTGTTTTTTTATTTAATTTATTTTATTCTTCAAGTTCTTGCTTTTTTAAAACAGGCTCCTTACTACTGTATCCTATGCACCATCTACTAAACGTATTGCCTGCTTATCAGCACACAATGTGCTGCCAATGCAGACCATGAGTACACTGGATGGGCAGTTTTTAAGTAGCCAGAATTTCTCAATGGGTTTTGCTGAGTGTATTTGGGAGCACACTTTTCAGGAAGTAAACCATACTTTTTAGGTGGTCCGACAGTCGAAGTAGACACTTTTGTCGTACATCTGATGTTTTCATGTTGTGCACACTATTGTTTGAACTGCAGACTTCTGAGTATATGGTGGGTAGGTCAGTTTGACATGAATCCTTAATTTTGCCTGATTTTCTTTTTCACCTCGAATACTACTTCATTTTTCCGATTTGTCATCATGATTTAAAAACATAACATTACAATGAAATTGCATAATAAGGAAAAAATATATATCCACAGAGCCCTCCAAAATTATACATGTATTAAGTTATTACATATTAACCCTACATTGACCATGTTCTTGGTTTCCACTTGCAGAAACAGTAGCATCTCTAGCATAGAGTAATTGACACAGTTTATTTGCTTTTTGCATAATGGACTCTGGATAATGGACTCTGGAGGCTGGAAGCCCACATTAGCAGCATCTCATCCATGAATCAAACCTATGACCACACGCATAGGAGAACTAGTGACTGTTATGCTATGTGTTTAACTGCAATTTAATTTCATGACCCTGTTCTATTTTATTGGCTGCCCACATGACAGTCCGTCTGAAATTTGATTACCACTTAAGGCATTTGTCTATATGTACAGATCGTATAACGTCTGTGTCTCAGACTCCATTAAACAGCTGGGGAAGAGGGATAGGGTGGGCTATGTGGGGGATTTAGAGTGGGGCGGGGGGGTTGGTGGGGGGGGGGGGGGGGGGTCGTGGGAATGTTCAGAGTACATTAAGGATTAATGAGTGGCAGAGACAGAGACAGGGATTTTAAAAGAGGATATGGAGTTAGCATTTGACCAGAAAGAGGAAATTGAGTTCTTCTCATTTCCCAGTTCAACACACAGTGACTAGAGAGCAAATCTGGAGCAGTAAAACAAACATTCTCAAGAATTTGTTTAGTCTCTGTAATGAGATGAGCTGTTTTCTGTCTGCGTTTGTGACTGTGATTGTGATGGTGGGGGCGAGCTGAAGAGGCCCAGAACGTTCTGCACGGGACAACAAAAACAGCAGCAACAACCGTCACATCAGCAACAACTACCACAACAATCACAATTTGAACAATTGGAACAATTTGCCATGTTGTGATCAGGCAGACGGAAAGTTCACCAAATGGCTCCTTTGCTTTCCTCCAGTGCCCCACAACTGATCTGGGTTCAGTGGGCACTTTAACTCAAACTAATTGTTTACCATGATGGGTGTAAGAGTAGATCAGGGATCAAGAAATGTTGTGATGATGTAAGGAGAGGAAGATAGCCCTGGTAGCATCCTCTAATAAAACAGATGAGTGGGTCCGACATAGTAATAAAGCACCTTAGTATTACCACCAGATTGAGTAAAAACTCACATCCAGAAAAATAGTTAATACAGTGTTAGTCCTTGTTTAAGAATGCTTTCAGGAGTGTGAATGCTTTCTCCTCCAACTCTGTACTTTCCCTTTCTGTGTTATTCTTGTTATTTTTCCACTGCTCCCTCTCTCACCTCCCAGATTCTGTTCTCTCTCTCTCTCTCTCTCTCTCTCTCTCTCTCTCTCTCTCTCTCTCTCTCTCCCTCTCTCTCTCTCTCTCTCTCTCTCTCTCTCTCTCTCTCTCTCTCTCTCTCTCTCTCTCTCTCTCTCTCTCTCAACCTCCCTCACACCACACTCATGCCATTGCTTATTTTACATACATTGCACAAACCGCATCAGTGAACCCAAGACAAATTTAACAGTGTAGAACTTGGGGTTAGATGAATAAAAAAATAAAAACCATCAAAACATGTGTGTGTCACCAGTTTGTCTAACTGTAATGAGGATGGTAAGGATGAGGGGGAAGTTTGTGATGATAGTTACCGGGTGTGTACAGCAGCAGTAATGAATGACTTGTCTTGCCAAAGCCAGTCCATGGACCATATTGCATTCAGCATTGGATCACAGTCAAATATAGAAATAGACATCCCCAAATAAAATAAAAATGTTTTTCTTGTGGGGACTGGATATTTGGGTTTTTGAGTACCCTGACATTAAGCTCCCAGCTTGGTAATGTAACAATTTGGCATTCTGGTTTGCAATATTATATGATTTTAAAGTTTTACTTATGTCCAGCAGGTGCCATGGACCACCTGGGACCACAACGATCAAATTACAGTTGATCGAATGCCTTTGACCGTGAAAGAGACTGGAATACCCTGTTAGGTCAACAGGGACTGTCATTGCACCAGATGATTCCATACCAATGCCCCTGACTGGGTTCAACAGGCCCCAACATGCTTCTGGTGCTGCATGGATACAAAGCTGTAGCCTCACCATTTCCCCCTCGTCTACGGCTAGGCCATAGTAACTCTATCCCCATATCCACAACCCGTAATCTTCCCCGATGCTGCTGGCTCTCGCTGAACGTGGGCTGGAAATGATACGCTTTAAGGAAGTTTGTTTTTCAGGGCTGTGCGCTGGTGCCCGCTTGCAGCCGGCCAAGAGGGCAGAGAGGTGCTCATTATGCTCGGTCCACACTAGCCGACTGTCTGAGACACAGGCGTGCGCATTCAGTAATGACACGTACGATAACGCCGACACACACAGGCGCTATCCTAGCGGGGGGACGCACACGGAAGCAAGAAGGCGTACGCATGTCAGAAGTTGTTGGGGTTGTTCCAGTTTTCCTGGGTTTATGTTTATCGATCATTTAATATTTTTCTCCCGTTTTGTCTCTGCTCAACTAACCCGAAGAAAAGCTCATTTAGGATTGACTTCTAATTTTTTTGACCATCTGGAAAAAATTAAAACATTCCCTCCCCTCTCCTTTCCTCACTCATTCCCCCCCTCTCTCTCTCTCCTCTCCTACTCTACTCTATCTTGCTCCCACTCTCTCTCTCTCTTCATCTCCACGCCTCTAGTTTTCTCTACTTTCATCCTTTCCTCCTTTCTCGTCCTGCGCCTCACCGTGAGTCTGCTCTGCACCATGAAGCGATTGGTACACGCAGGGGCTCCTTGCCTCCTACTGTTCCTGATGTTCGGGTGGACATGGGGTCAAAGCTCCAATGCGCAGAACACCAATTTCACAAGGTAAGTCCGACACGTACTTCAGTGATTGTATAATGGGTTCCCATGTGTCTGTGTGCCCATTTAACAGTCGTCTGCAATATTTATCTATCTACACACCGATCAGTTTGTGTGTTAGCAAGTGTGTGAGTGTGAGTGAATGTTCTTCATCTCTTCAACCTCCACTCTCTCTGTCTCTCTGTTGATGCAGTATGTGGCGCTGGCAGGAAAGGCAGTCCTTTCATCCTTAAGGGCCAAGTCCAGCAAAGGCTTCTGGGGAATTAGTGGTTTAGATTGTAGAGACAGGAGTCCGCCGGGTTGACCTGGGCTAGTTGGCTGTTCTCCATGTTGATGTGCTGCTGCATGGCTGCAGATCTTTCCTTCTTGGAGAAGGGGAACTGCCCATGTGAGTCGTGTCATGAATGGACTGTAGGAAAAAAAACTTTAATATCTGCCAATAGTGTAGGATGGACTGGCTTTGTGTGTGTGCATGTGATATCTCACGAATAGGTAAATTACAACTGCGTAAGAGAATATTTTTGGACATTTGAAAGGGGTGTGTTTCAGTATTTTAATTCAGATTGGCTGGTTTACAGTGAGGCAGGGGGAGGGTGAGTTAAGGCCATTTGATGAATGGTGTATGCGAGTGTGTGAGAGAGAGAGAGGGAGTGTTAGTGACGACTTACTGAAAATCACAACTGAGCATTCACTAGTGAGATTTTACGAGGTGATTGGCACACGGCAAGAGTGTTGAAATTTGGAGTGTGTGTTATTAAGCCTGCTGGGTAGCAGTGATGTAGGCATATGGTCAGACAGATGGCAATAGATACCAGACAGCGGTAGACAGTGTCAGGTTGGGGGAGGGGCTCAGGACACTATTCTGGAAATACTTTCATGTTCATGTTCCATGAATATTAAAATGTTATTCTTTATTTATTCTTTTTTTTTTTGCCATACTCACACACACACTTTTTTTTTATTACTTATCTGGTATATCTGCAAATAAGCTTATCTGAATGTCCACTTCTGTGCAATGTATTTACATGTTTATTCATACTCATTCGGCGATGAAAAGATTAATTTCCTCATGAAAGTGGCAGTGCCTCTCCTTGTGTGTGCCTCTGTGTGCGCAGTCTGTATACTTTGGAAGACCTGTGTCGTTACATAACGCATTTCCATCAAATGCTCATGCAAATCTAACAGTAGCAGATCTTGTCCAAGTACGAGTGTGGGCTATCCCTTGTCCTGACAGATATAAAGTCCTTATCCACTTGTTCTTCATTCACTTATCGACTCAACAGCATTTCGGTTTTTTAACAAAAATTCACTTGAATGAAAACGAACGGCAGTAGAATTAATGCCTGCAGCCACCGTGGCTGGATCGCAAAGAATGTTTACTGTGCGTGTGTGTGTGTGTGTGTGTGTGTGGGTGCGTGTGTGTATGTTTGCATAAGTGTCGTTAAGTCCCAGAATACAGTATGTATGTGTGTGCTGAATATGAGCACTGTAAATGTGTGTGTGTGTGTGTGTGTGTGTGTGTGTGTGTGTGTGTGTGTGTGGGGCCATGTCTGTGGGAGTAAGGTGTGTTTCTGAGAATTCGTGTTCATGTTGTCTGGATGCATATAATGGTGGTGCCAGGTGCTGTCTGTCTGCACCTATCTGCATGAACGTATGCATTCATGCCTGTGTTCTTAGTCCCGAGAGGTCAGCCCATGTGAATGTGTTTCCCTGGATTTGTGCCTGTATAAATACACCCCCCCCTTCCTTTCAATATCCTGTTTGCACAGGAAATGTGAAATAATATACAATAGCACAAAAAAAAAAAAAGATTCACTGAGAGGAACTGACCACCCCCACTAGCGCATTTCAACCAATCAGATTGGAGGTTAGGCTAACCACAGGGCTCCCAGAGTACACAGGATATGCTAATATGACATGTTATGTTTTCCTATGACACTCTCCTGACACAGTGGATGCGAGCCCTCTTCTTTAATTGTTTAAGAGCACAGAGTGATCCCTCTAATTGTGCTGCACAGGGCAATGCTTGACACGGTTTCCTTTCTCGGTTCGTTTTTTTTATTTATTTCCCTTTTGTTTACATTTATTTGCCACTATCTCTGCTGTCTTTATGGGACCGCATTTGTGATCTTCTGTGCTGCTAGCTTCATCAGCTGCAAGGTCATGGTCTTCAGGACTAAACTTGGACTGGCTCTGATTTGCAGCTCTGTAGTTGCAGTTCATACTTTGCTACTCTATGGTCTCTTTTTGTGGTTATACAAAAACTTTGTATAAGTCTGCTTTGTGCTTTTTTTCATTGCTTCAATGTTCAAAGCAAGAATCCTCTGCCTACGTTACTAATTCGGGTGATTTAGTGTAATTTTGGATAATTTGCGAATTGTTACTAGGTTATCTGATGGGTGGCTATTCTGAGCCTGGCATTCTTGACGCTGCTCAGTTAGAGGGCACTCTGTTCAATTCTATTTAATTCCATTTTATTTGTATATTGAAGACTGATGTTTGTTATACAAAGACGCTTTACAGAGTAACAGAAGGGGAAACACCAGGTCTGAACCCCCAAATAAGCAGAGGGGGGGGGAGAAAAACCCTAAAATGGTGGCGAGAAAAAATTCCCCAATGGGAGGAAATTTCAGGAGGAACCCAGCTATATAGTGGGAACCCATCCTCCGGTGGTAGACAAGGTGTAAAGGTAGAAAGGACTTCACAGAGGAGTAATAATAAATCTATTCCAATGGGTTGAACAGGTTACAGCCAAGGTAAAACAATAGCTGGAAGAGAGAATGAGGGGCACTTCCGTATAGTGAGCAGTTTATAGTCGCAGGATGATGCCTCTGTAGCTCCAGGGCGTGTCAAGGTGTGGGCAAGAACCAGGGGAGGAGCTGTCCATGACCTCCGGGCAGGGGTCAGGGCTGGAGAGTCTGCCTCTTACACTGATAAAGCTTTCAATTTAAAATGTTTTGGGGGGGGGGTTTACATCAGCCAACATTATAAGGCTCTCTTCTGCATACATATAGTCCATGCTTCTGTGCTTGCATCAATTTTTGTGATTTGTACAAGCTAGATTTTTCAGACGATCTTAAAGTGACTGTAAAGCTAAATCTGCGAATGGATTCAGACTACATTGTATGGGGTTATTATGATGTGTATTAAGCAACAGCAAAATTAGAGAAATCAAATGCATTGTAAAATCAGTACATCCGTCTAAAGATTTCCACCTTTTGCTATATGGGGATAAAATGGGAGGAGTTAAATGTATTACCAGATTCTGAGCTATTGGGGCCAGATCATTTATGACATCAAGAGGGACCTGAGCTAATGGCCAATAAATGGTTTAGCCTCATTGCAAATCTCCTCCCACAGTTTCATAAGATTTGTATACAGATATTTTTGCAGAGATTTGTAGCATGCACGACTTGTTGCCTCACAGCCAAAACCATTCCTGACTGTGGCCTTTCTGTGTGGAGTTCACATTTAGCTGTTTTTCAGCTCTTAATCTCTCTGCCAATCTTATCCCGCCTTCTCCAATACATTTTGCTTGTGGGTGATACATTTTGAGAGCAGTTAAGGAAGGAGCTGTGGTGGTGAGGCGGCCCAGACCACCCCCATACATTCCTGAAGTTGTTTTCCATACAGATTTTATTTCTGACTTGAAATACGTGTTATTATGGTTATTTACATGACTTTGAATAGATATTTGCCAGATGTGTAGTTCCCTGCCCCTTTAAAGTCACTCTAAACGTCTGTTTCAGTTGGTTGCTTGTTCCATTTAGTGTTGCTGAACAAACTGAGTGATCACAAAACCATAATTTTTCCCTCACTAACCTATATATTTATGTAAAGTCCTCTTCATCGCAAGTCACATTAGTAGCGACTATCATGCTAATTTGTACACATGTATTTTTAGTAGGGTGGTATAATTAAAATGTGCTAAATGAAGGTTAGTTTATTACCAACCATTTTGTGTTCTGTTCTTTTGGAGGACCATGCTGTTTTCTAGTTTAAATGTATTGCACATGCAGTACTGTTATGACACTGTTGTTCTGGCAGGCTCCATTGTGGCTCTTGTTCTGTGGGTCACAGCAGAGCCAGGTTATGGATGAAGCACCCATAAGACTCACTCTCCTCCTCTCTCTGCCCCTCCTGCGCCCAGGCCAATATTCAACTGTGGGGGTCACTTGGTCACGGATTCTGGGTTTTTGGGTAGCGAGAGTTTCCCCAGCTACTACAAACCCAACCGGAAATGTACCTGGTACATCACGGTGAGTGCTCATGTCTGATCACGCTTGGGCAATCCTACACTCACTTAGCCACACTCTCAACCACAATAGACCACCTCGAGTTGACCACTCTCATCTGCACATTACATCACATGTTATTTAGCTGACACTTTTATTAAAGGTGACTCACGGTTGATTAGATTAAGCAGGGGACAATCCTCCCTAGAGCAAAATGGGATTAAGGGCCTTGCTCAAGGGCCCAACCGCTGTGCAGATCTCATCATGGCTACACCGGGGATTAAACCACCAACCATCCCAGTCATGTACCTTAATCACTACGGTTACAGGCTGCCCCACATACAACTGACACACACACCACCTGCAACCTCACTCTTATAGTCTCAATGTCCTCAACCCCCCTCCCTTCCCCCCATCCCCAGGTCCCAGAGGGCCATGTCGTCATGCTGTCCTTCCGGATCTTCGACCTGGAGGCCGACCCCCGCTGTCGCTACGACTACGTGGACGTGTACAACGGCCACTCCTACACGGTGCAGAAGCTGGGCCGCTTCTGCGGAACCTTCCGGCCCGGCGCCCTCATCTCCACCAGCAACACCATGATGGTGGAGATGGTGTCAGACTCCGCCAACACCGGGCGGGGCTTCCTGGCCTACTTCAGCGGGGGCAAGCCACACGTGGACGGTGAGCCCCCCCCCCCCCCCCCCCCCATCCTGCTACATTTAACGAGTCAGAGATTTGCCTGAGTCCGAGGTGCCTCTCACTCGTCCGAAGAATTGGCAGACGAACGCATTACCAGTCAGCTAAAAAAGCCAAGGGCAGCGACGTTATTTTGAATTTGAGGGTTACGTCATCGGGGAGCGTTGCCGTGGTAACCTGCTCCGGGCCGAGCTTGCGGTGCTAACCCTGCTACATATGCAACAGCGCTGCGATCCAGCTGCCATGACAATGGCTGTCAGTCGTTTTTTTTTTATCAGAATTCAAATAATAAATAAATGTGTAACCTTGTTTGCTAAATCAGGCATTTATATTTTTAGTTATTCGTTTAATTTTTAATTAATATTTATAATTATAACTATGCCCTGCTGAAAAAAAACAAGCCCAAGCTAGGTTTTGAAACAGCCGGTAGCTGGTTGACCAGTTCAGACCAGCTCTATACTCAACATGGTTTTGACCAGCTCAAGCTAGTCTTTGAAACAGCTGGTAGCTGGTATTTCAAGTTGGTCATAGCTGGATCTTACACCAGGGTAACTACTCCGATTCATAAAGCAAAGGCTGCTTGCCTCTTTTAGCATTTGTTCTTCTCTGCTTTTTCCTCAGAGCACCAATTTTGCGGGGGACGGTTGACAAAGGCCGAGGGTTCAGTCAAAACCCCAAACTGGCCGGAGTCAAATTATCCAGCAGGCATCAGCTGCTCCTGGCATATCACCGTGGAGCCCAACATGGTAAAAGCCCAAAGATCTCCCCGCTTACATATCCTCCTTTCCTCTGCCCCATCCATTCTCTGAGAAACAAGATGGCGGGCTGTGTAGTGAGACTCATTCGCCTCCCTGTTCCAGTGGGACCAGGGAAGGTCTCCCTGCCTGTGAATGTGTTTCTTTGGAGTCAGAGCTAGGCCTCAGATTCCACCTGCTTTCTGCATACATGTGAATGAATGGTCTCATTGAGTGCAGTGTGTGTGTGTGTGTGTGTGTATGTGTATGTTTACTGTTAATGTAGGAAAAAGGGGCGGGAAATTCTCTGCCTACTCCAGACTTCCTATTAAAAACAAAATCTTTTTTTTTCACAGTTTTAACTTGTTTGTTGGTTTAATTTTTAAATGAAAGTACGTTGGTTTGGACTGCTGTTAGGTTAACCTGCCAAACTACTTGTTCTTGTCAATGGACACAGATCTCTTTCCAATCAGAATGATTGATACCCTGGTGTAAAATCCAGCAATGGCCAGCTTGGAATTCCAGCTACCAGTTGTTTCAAAACCTAGCTTGAGATGTTTTTTTCAGCAGGGTAGTCATCCTATCATTCTGGTCTGGACTGTTAGTGTCTAATTCTGACATTGCTGATGTGTTTCTGCTTTGTGTGTGTGTGTGTGTGTGTGTGTGTGTGTGTGTGTGTGTGTCTGTGTGTGTGTACCCTCTCATTTCTACAGTTAATCGAGGTGAAGTTTGATAAGTTCGACATGGAGGCTGACAGTTACTGTCGCTATGACTATGTTGCTTTTTTCAACGGTGGAGAAACGGACGACTCGCGGCGAATTGGGAAGTACTGCGGTGATATCGTACCTGAGTGAGTATCCTGAGAGGATCAATTGTTTGAAACGTCCCGACAACAGGAAGAGGCTTTAATAGCTTTTCTTTCTGTTTTCATACTTATTAAAATGTCTTAGAGAGGACCCCTCCATTAATTAATTTACTCCTCCTTCTTTGGGCATTCACACCATTCTCTTCTCCTCTTCCATCCCTCCCTTCATCCCCCCCTCCCTTCATGCCTCCATCCACAGAAACATAATAACCAATGGGAACGAGCTCCTGGTCCAGTTTGTGTCTGACCTCAGCGTGACCTCTGACGGCTTTCGGGCCACCTACTCCAGCATTCCCCAGGGGTCCAAGCGCCCCACTGCGGGGAACGATATCGCCCCCGGGCCTCGAGTAGACGCTATGCCGACTGGTCCCGTATGGCCTACCCCAAAACCTAAACCCAGACCTGCTGTGAAACCAGCCATCAAGCCCACTGCCAAACCCAAGGTCAAAGCCCCCGCCAAGCCCACCAAAAAGCCTGCCAAAGCCATCCCTACCAAGCCTGGAACCAAACCCAAACCCAAACCCAGCACCAAGCCGGCTGCCAAACCCACCCCCAAACCTGGGGCAAAAGCCATCCCCAAACCTGGTACCAAGCCTGGGTCGAAACCCACCACAAAACCCGGCGCCAAAACCAATATCAAACCCACTCCAAAACCTGGTTCTAAACCTGTCCCAAAACCAGGTACCAAGCCTGGTTCTAAACCCACCCCAAAACCTGGTTTCAAGCCCACCACAAAAACAACAACCAAGCCTGGAGCTAAAACCGTCCCGAAACCTGGTACTAAGCCCATTCCTAAGCCTGGCACTAAACCCAAAACAAAACCAGATGCCAAACCCAAGCCCAAAGTGACAGCAGGGGCAAACAAGCCGGGTCAGAACAGAACCGGACCAGTGGTGAAGCAGCCAGGAGCACAGAAGCGTGAGTATGCGCTGTGTCACTCAACTGGGTGACATCAGTACCGAGATCAATGCTCACGTCTCTACCACAGTTTTTCTAGTACAAATCCCCCCGCACAATTGGTCGACTGATTGTGCTACAAGACTGACTGACGCTGAGTCATGATGACAAGACCACTACTCTACCTATAACACTGTTTTGTGAACTTAGTAACGTTCATATGTTATTCTGGTTGTGTTTGTATATGGATGCGATGTTCTGGCTGTGTGTGTATGCGCGTGTGCATGTGTGAGTGCGTGTCTGTCTTGTGCTGACTGTGTGTCTTTGTGTTGCAGCATCTCCGAACCCTCTCTGTGCCCAGCCGTGTAAGGGGAAGACCAGCCTCCCGGCCAGCTTCTGCTCTGCAGAGTTCGGTGAGCTACATCGCCCTTTACCTCCCATTCACAGCTTGGAACCGCTGACATGTAGCACCTCCTAATTCCTCCATTTCTCCCTTCTCTGCACCTTTTGGTTCCTTCACAATATTATCGAGCCAGGGTAGGCAACCCTGGTCCTGGAGTACCAGTGATGTTTCTGGTTTTTGTTCCATCTGAGCTTGGCCTCCTGAATGTGATGGATGATTAAAAGTCTGAATATTCTGAATGGTCAAATGCTGAGTGCCTCCAGCACTTTCATCGCAGCACAGATGGCCCAGATTTATTAAATCCACTAAATCTGAATGAAGTTCAGATACCTAGATATACCTTTGGATAAAGCAAGAACCAAGACCATCTCTGGCACTCCAGGACCAGGATTACCTGTCCTTGTTATAGAGTCTACAGGGATGGTGAGGTCGTAGTGTAATGGTTAAGGAACTGGCCTTGTCCCAGGCAGGACACTGCAGTTGTACCCATGAGAAACCTGCATTGATTCAATACATATCCTGCGGTGTCACATATCCACGTGTTAGCATACAGCTAGCATAAGGTGTCAGAAACTAAACCATCCTGTATCAAGTACGTGCCTGTATTTAAATTGAATTTGACAGCACTGTCACTACACGTCAATATTCAGCCTCTATTTAAACCAAGCAGTCTAACTGAGGTATCATTATCCACCTACTGTAGGAGATTTGTGTATCTGCTAATCTCTCCCTCCCACTCCCTCTCTCTCTGTCTACCGCAGTAATCACAGGGAAGGTGACAGCCCTGGCTCCAGGTTCGAGGGGCAGTGTGCATGTCAGCGTCACCCTCTTGAAGGCCTTCAAGGCCGGGCGCCTCAGCCTGGCCCAGACGGGCAAATCTACATCTGTGAAGCTACTTTCAACATGCAAGAACTGTCCCCTGCTGCGCAGAGGTACTGCCATGCATGTCCAGACACACACACACACACACACACAGACGCACACACACATACACACACACACACATACAGACACGCACACACATACACACACACACACACACATACAGACGCGCACACATACACACACACACACTGTACACACACACATACAGACGCACACACACATACAGACACACACACTGTACACGCACACATGCACACTCACACACATGCTGCACATGTACACATGCATATACACACATACATGTACACACACACACTCACATGCGCACACCCACACACATACTGTACATGCACACACGCATATACACACATGCACGTACACACGCACATACACATATATGCACACACACATACGCACACACAATTATTGAGCATGTAGCTCGCATTGTGCATTAACGTCCAAGGCTTTTATGGATTGACAGATTAGCGTAATGACGATGAATATATAAAGCCAATAACAGGCCATTCAGCCCATCAAAGGTTTCTGTTTTGATCCACCCTTTCATCTGCCTCCCAGGGATGACCTACATCCTGACTGGCCTGGTGGACGCAGAGGGGCGTGGCCTTCTGGATCCCAGCGGCTTCACATTCCCCTATAAAGCTTCACTGCAGAAGCAGCTGACCAATCTAAGCAGCCAAACCTGCTGACCTCATATTACTGTCCACTAATCAAGGCCCAGAGAGCAGTCCTTCCATTCTGATAGAGGAAGACCAGACAACCACAAGTATTAATAGTTAAGATGTAATATAAAACATGAAAGGGGACTTTGTATTTGTATTCACAGTTTTTATTTTGTTTGCTATATAGAACTTTTGGAAACATTCAGTTTATTTTTCAAAACTTTTAACAAAACATACAATACTGTGACTTACAAAAATAACTTTGCAAAAATTCCAGTAAAATTTCAATAAACTAAATCTTACTGTAATGTACAATTAAAGATTAGATTACAGTAAGAGCAAAGGAAAATATATTTTGACAGTGTAGTATATATATTTTTTGCCAGTACACTTTAGTACTTGTTTATTTTATTTAGTTTTAATGATATTACTTTTTCCTGTGTAGATGATTAAATTACTGATGTATTGTCATTTCATTAAGGTTTTCCTTTGATTAATTTGTTTAAAGATGTCTCATCAAAATTGAACATTAATGTACAGTTTTGCAAGTCAAATTATCTTTTGTAAATATAGTTAGTGGTTTGGAATGTTGTGCTACCAGTTTTGGACAAAAGCGTGTAAGCAATAAAAAATAAAAAAATAAAACCATTGAATTTGGAATTCAATTCCAACCCGAGCGAAAAATATATAGTCATCGTTAAATAGTTATTTTCTCCGGCGAACGTCTGTTCACACCACGTTTGAAAGGTGGCGTATTGTACGTGACATTGCACGTGATTACAGTTAAGCAGAGCAGCCATCGCAAGGCAACAGCAGGAACATGTTTTCAATTCATTAAGCGGCCTTATAGTCACGTCAGCCCTCGAGAGGGAACACAGAGTCTCAAGCTGAACATCGTTGTGTCAGGCGTTCATTATAGCTGTTAAGTAGCTGTTCAGAATAAACAGGTTTTTTGTTGTTTTATACACTCACCAAAGTCACACTTTGGAGCTATTTGTAATTTATAATTGTCCTTAATTAAAGGCTTTGTAACACTGAGTAGTGCTTTTGCTTTTGCGGATATTTGTGGTATTCTTCCCTGCAGTGCTGTATAATCAACTGTCTAATAAATTTTCAGCTCTGACCCCATTATTGCATCATTCACAGAGGAAACAAAATAGCCTTCAGAGAGCTCAGTCTTTTAAGCCGTGAATGGCGCCTGCCCCATTGAACAGTGTATTAATTCCCCATTCAACAATAGATTCTGTCTTGTATATATATATATAAAGGAATACAAAGGTTCTCTGTAGTACAAAGGTAATTGACTGTGCCTTATTTAGAAAATTCAATGATAATGATTGAAAGCTCCATGTTCTTCATTGGAAGTCTTTTACCTCAGAACAAATTTAGCTGCAGCTGAACTGTATCGAGACCCCAGCTGTCTGTTCGTTCTATTTTGAGATATGATGTACTGTACTGTATGAGCCCTGCAATTTTGCTCTGATTATTCTTTATAGCAGTCAAATTGTGCTTCCAATTATTTTTGGATTATGTTTGATGACGGCAGTGATTGATTTTTTATTTTTTATTTTTTTTTACCTCTCCATCCTCTCTTTAGAGACAGATTTATTTCAGCACGATGCATTTGAATTATTTACAAAACAGTTCCACCATAGGTCAGTTTAGATCAACTATTATGAACATCAATCCGAATTTCGCAGCTGACCATATGAATAATATTCTTCCAAATTCTTCAGTTTTCTGCAAAGAAAAGCCCATTTCTTGTATCCCTTTCATGAGCACAGTGTCAAGCAGGAAGCTCCACAAAACGTTCTTCCATTGATTGCATTATTAGTTTGCCTAGATAATGTGGGTACCCTTATCCATTCTGTGCTTCAAACTTTATATCTTCATTCACCTGAATTTTATTCAGGCGAATTGTTTGAATACCCTTTCATAGCAGCATTGCCCCCTCCTGGTAACTAACTAACCAAAATCAGAGCCTTAGATCTCAAGCCCTGACTGCTATGCCTCAGCACTGCTCCCTGTGGCTCATACAGATATTTTATCTACTAAGCTTTCATAAAATAATCTAATATCACAGTATTGCATGTCTCTATTTTATATTGCTTTCTTTTAATTGAACATTTGTAGTTATCTATTTAATATTTTCTTGATATTTATCCCACCTACAAGACTAGTTTGCCCACCTCCCCACCCATATAACAGACGTAAGGTCAGCTTTCAGAACACTGAAATGTCAGAGGTAAGATCGTTGAAATCTTAGATTAATTCAACGTTTTATCAGTCAACGATGAACGTATTGTAAATTGCAGCCTGTTTTCACTCCATGACATGTATTCACAATTGACTTGCTGAGTTTTTAAAATCTTCAGCAATTGCACTGTTACTGGGGACCCCTAGTGGCCACTTGAGCTCAGGTTGTCCTTCAAGGGATACAACTTTACTTCAAAGTAGGACATGACATGTTACCCATAAGCCAGCGGGTAATGTGATCGCTGATCATCACCTCCATAAAAAGACTAGCAATGAGCACGGCAGCACGTAGTAAATTATAATACACCTGCCAGGGGAGAGGACAGTTGGGAAGTAGGTCACTCTCAGAAGCTTTTAGATTAATTAAAGGTGTCTGGGAAGGACTCGGGAGATAGTTCACGAACAAATCACTGCATCTGGGGCTGGTAGCTCTGGGGCTTGGAATCCAACCCACAAAAAAAGGCACACACCGAACATGCAACCACAGAAGCACTGGGTCATTCCCATCATCATGTTATTCTCTCGCTCTCTCGCACACACACACACACACACACACGCTCTCTCTCACACACACTATCTCTCTTTCATACACACATTATCTCTCATACATTCTCTCAGACACTCTGACATCTACACACCCGCACTCACACTATCAAACTACCTCTGGCGCTTTCTCTTTCTCTTTCTCAATGGCCCATCTCCACTGCATCAGGACAGATGGGGGGGGGACTGGAATATCAGCGGCCAGAAAGAAAGGAGAGAGGGAAATGCTACACCTCCCTACAGTATCATTCGTTCCCAAGCCCGTATCCTGTTACTGTAGGCCTCTTCTTTTTCACCTGGCCTACGCTCCTTCCATGTACTTTGTCTCACGTTGCAGAGTTCTATCTGTGACCCACTCTATCATAGTCTGTTGTAAAAAAATAATAATTTTGGGCTGTTTTCGGCTTCCATCATCATAATCTGCATGTCTTAATGCCAAGAGTAAATGTAAGAAAATAATTTTAAAAGGTTTATATGTATTATATGTATTGTATTTGATATTGTATTGTTGTGCTTGGGGTATTCTAGCTGCCAATCGTGGTATGCTATTTCGTAAATTGATGTATTCTTCAAGGATTAAATGATTCCAATTGTATCTGTATGGTCACGCTAGGACTCGGAACCGTACTGTCCTCTAGGGTCCTCCTCACACTTGTTCCTGTGTTCGATCTGCACTTCGTTGTACGTCGCTCTGGATAAGAGCGTCTGCTAAATGCTTTGTAATGTAATGTAATGGCATACATAAGATATCAAGTTATAGCATGGAGTGTCGGTAGTCTCCCAGCCTCACGTACACTCGTGACAAAACTTTCAAGCCCGTTTTCTCAAAACATGGTTTAGTGGCACTCAAAATGAAACGGCACACAACTCCCTTGATATCTGGAATTTATTCTAAAACTCAAAATACATTTTGAGGTCGATACAGCTGATTTTGATAGAGCAGGTCACATGTGCTGGGTGTGTGTGAGTGAGAGCGCAAGACAGGCACAGCAGTGGGTGTGAACTATGACATAAACTGTGCATGTCTGTAATATAACCAGCTGCTCCAATTTTTCAGCAGTAGCGTGCACCCACCCTCACTCTCTCTGCATGCGAACGCACACACACACACCACACACACACAGGCCAACAAAAAACTACACGTAAAAACAAAAACTCTGACACTTGCAAACAAAATTTGCAAATATTTAAATAATTCGAAACAGACTTGACTACAACCATCTGGCAATGGGTTACAAAGTGGGCCAAAGAGAAGGACGTCACGTTGCCTTTTTTCAGACAAACACACAAACAGGAAGGCTCTCTCTATCAAAGAGCATAAAGGCTCATTCAAAACACAGGAAGCAAACACAGGACACATCCTGCATGATTCTCATTGGTTTAATTTATTAGTTTTAAGATTTCAATAACTAACTCTCAGAGTGCAATGTTTTGTACATCAAAGCAGAAAAAAGAACAAAAGCAAAATTCATTCAAAACATTTTCGGACGTGTTAACCTGGGATATGGTACAGGGTTAAATTTATTTTTTCCTCCCCACCGAGTCCCTCCCCCCACCCTCGGAGCGGCAGCCCAATTATGCCGCTCCCTGGTGCGGCGGCTGTACTGGGCTTGGGCAGGACCGGGCCGCGAAACCCGGTTCACGGTGTGCAGCCGCACGGAACCGATGGCTGCCTCGCGGTCCGATGCCTCAACCGCGGGCCACCGCGGTGCCACGGGGGGGTTACGTTTCTGAGAGATGCTCGTTTGACGTCGCAAACAGAACACTGAGCGCTGCGCATGATAGGAACCCCGTGGGCCCTGCAATCCCCCTGAGTACAGCACACTGTGTCCTCAAGCCACAGTCTCACGTTCGCTCTGCTTTCAGTCAGGCATGGCAGCTGCTCACGGCAGCAGCAGGCTTAAAATGAAAATTAAAAAAGAACAAACATATCCAGAGAAGGCTTAGGTAAAGCTGTGCATCGGCGGCGCATCCCAGAAATTCATCATCATCATCATCATCATCATCATCATCATCACTGTCATCACACTCACACAACATGCACAGAAGCAAACAGCCCGGTGAAGAAATTTCACAATGCCTGTTGCTGTAAAGGGTCTGCATCTAGAATATTCTATTTACTGACACGGATTTGAGACCAGTTTTCCTGGCATCACATCCTCCCTGCTCGGGCCTGTGGTGCTCTGATACAGTCAGAACCCTGCAGGATTAACAGCCTGAAACATTCACGTCAGGCTTTAACTTCAAAAAGAAATCATTAATTTAAATAATCACAATAACCCGTAATGCCTTTCATATTAACTGGCCTAATCCGCTGTGCAAATCAACTTGAGGCAAACTTAAAACAGTTGCTTGCTCTAGTTTAAAATATCTTTGTTGAAGCAGTTCTAAAAAAAAAAATCACGTGTGACATATTTTTCCATTCACCTATTCCTGAACAACCGAAATGACAAACTTCAGATTATCACAAGCAGGTACATTATTGTGATAGGAACAAGGCCACTCTGTCTACGATAGTGTGTAAGAGTGTAAGACCAGAACAAGACTATCCGTTTTGCAGTCTGGTCACTTAATGAAGCAGACATTAGCAGACCATCTGGAGGTGTTTTGACACGAACAGAAGGTTGGCTCACTTCCTGCCTTTTTGGTGGTGCTAAAGAGAACAGATCACAGAACAGTAAGCAAAAATAATTTCGAGTCAGCAGCTCCTCTCAAACACTACATTCTTAGTGAGACAGCATTTAAACAAAAAAGGCTGTAAAGTGCACAACTTCCTGTATTGGCCTCAGGGCTTCAGAAATGTGAAATTTTTTCCAAACACACATGATATCACACGGAATAAAGCACAGAGCTTTTAAGATGTCCCATCATCTGAGGTATGAGTACAGGTTTTCTGCTGGAATGGGACAGTTATGTCTCCGTGAAGTTAAAACTGTGGCAATTTTGTATTTATTTGTTTAACTTTCAAAGTGTGTTTAATTCCGCAGTGAGAGGCAGTTTGTGTTGTTATCTGCTAGTTCACTTCCTGTTGCTAGGTTTGGTCTGGAATAAAGAGGAAATGAGAGTGACAGAGGAGGAGGGGACAGACAGGTTGATGGGATGGAGAGAGAAAAAGCAGAGGAGAGAGAGGGAGGACAATGACTGAAAAAGGACAGGAAGGCGGGATGTGAGAGGTGTTAATTGGTGTCACGGCTAGCTGTGGCAGTGTTTGAACAGCTGGCCCCTGAATATGGATAGCTGCATGGCCTCATGATTCACTACCCAAACCCTGCCCCCAGTAGCACCCGGAAATGGACCGAAAAGATGAACTTGGAAGCGACTATCCAGCAAGCAAAAAACCTCACATGAACTTCAGTGGCGGTACATAGGAGGACAGCAAACAAGAATGACATTAACATCACCAAAAACCAAAGCAAAAAAATAAATAAAACAATAAAAAAAAACATTGGAAACGCTTTCGGAAGGCTCGGGAAGAAGCACACTCAAACTTCAGCCGAATCCTTCAACCCGTATGTCTGCCCAATGAGAGAAGCAACGTCGTTAGATAATAATCTGCCTACCTAAAGCACTACCTTACTATGCTAATGCTCTAACAGCTCCTACAGATGGGCCACTCCCTCTTTCAAGGGCAGAGGTCAATTGCGGGCCTGATATGATATCATCTTACACTACAAATGTACTACGTACAGTTCAAAATATGACTTGTTATATTACAATAACTATGTTATTGAAATTGAAAGGCAGGGATTGTCCTGGAAATACAACAGTGTTCACTGTGCATATTTTATCAACTAGAAAATCTACATTTCTGACAGACAGTATGGCTGTTTCTTTGTTCTTGCCAGCGGATTCATGCATTCTGATCCCTAGTGAATGGAACCAAATGTGTCCCCAATCCCACACGGGATATAAAGGTGCTCTCACCATGAGATAAAATGCACAGAACATGCTTAATGTGCATGTCATATTCATATGGCGTTATTATGAATTTTTACTCATAATATATTTAATCATTGAGGATCCCGTGGCCTGTTCCACAAAGCCGGATAACTGCACGGAGTAAAACCCGGAGCCTACCCAAATCCGGAACACGGACTGAAGTAAAAATGGCTGTTCCGGGTTTTACTTTACTGCGCTCAGTGATTCTGCTTCGTGGAACGGGCCCCCGGCCTGGGTTTCCGGCTCATTCCAGTTTCATGCGCTCGGTGGGGGACTTCTTGGCGCGCCAGGCGTACCAGGAGATGATGGTGGCGATGCAGCCCTGCAGCGCGAACATCACGCCGTACGTGGAGCCCAGGGTGGGGCCAGAGAGCAGCGGCAGGGGCCGGGAGGGCGCGGCCAGGAGGGCGAGGGTCGGCCGGAGAGCCAGGCCGCGGATCTCGCCCTTGATCATGTGCAGCTCGTCCAGGATGGAGAGGAAGGTGCAGCAGTGGAACCACTGGTGGCTGTGGCCCCACACGTCGAAACGGCCGGGGGACAGGCGCTCCGGCAGCTTGCTGATGTTGAACAGCGCCGACACCAGGAGCCAGAAGCAGTGGCGGTAAAAGTAGGGCGCCAGGGTTCCGGAGGAGGGCGCGGAGGAGGCGATGGAGGCGGGCAGCAGCCGGTAGAACACGGGCGTGGAGGCCACCACGAACGGGAGCAGGAACACGGTGGTGCGGATGACGTAGCGGTACCGCCGCCACTGCTGCCGGGTGTTGCAGCAGGCCAGGGTGCAGATGACGGCCACCAGGCAGGCGCTGGGGATGTAGAGGCTCTCGAAGAACACGCGGAGCTCGGGCGACGGCGGGAGGAGGAGCGGGGAGGGCCCCTCCGCGCCGGCCGGCCCCGGGCGCGTGGCGTTGGCGAAGGCCTCGCCCGCGGCCCCCGCCCGCGGGTGGATGTAGTAGAAGTAGGCCAGCGCCGAGCCGACCGTGTAGGCGCTGATGTTGCCGTAGTCCACGAAGAAGCAGATCTCGCGGATCAGCAGCGACATGGAGTTGAGCAGGTGGGCCAGGCTGCTGGCCATCAGCAGGCAGAACACCCCGATGAAGTAGCTCCAGAACGGGTAGAAGAAGGGGTCGCTCAGCGGCAGGCCGCCCTCCCAGCCGAACAGCTCCAGGAAGTGGAAGGCGAAGACGAAGACGGCCAGGAAGTGGGTCCAGAAGTTGCCGGTCTCGTTGGTGGGCCGGAAGGCGGAGGCCAGGCACTCGCGCAGGCTGTAGTCGGGGAAACGGTAGCCCGAGAGGATGAAGCTCTCCGTCACGCGCGGCGGGACGTCCGTGTGCCTGAGCAGCGGCTGGGTGGGGCGGCCTCTCTTCAGCAGCATGGCTCGGGAGGACGGACGATCGTCTGGATGCCTGATCGGTATTTTAATGCGCACCGCCTGAGAGTGGCGCCTTTCCCGGTCTCGACTGTTCTTATTCCAGTAAGGCTACGGCCATCGCTTAATGTTTTCCTGGCCTCTCGAAGCAATTCACCACACAGGCCGCCGTAGCTGATCTGGCTGATCGACTCGTTAATCGGACAGCAGCCTTGACTGTGGGAAATGTGCTGACAACATGAGAAAATAAGTAGCCTAATGACAACTAAATAGGCTAAACCGGTCCTCCTGAGATAAATCTATCTCCAAAGAAAAATGACAATAACCCTGAAGTCCATTAGAAATTACTTTTCACTGACTCAGTTGGTTCATTCAGGAGCAGTTGCGCAGTGATAATGGATTGAACCACATGGAAGCTTTTTTTGGTTTTAAACCAAAGTCCAACAGTCTAGGGATCATGGGCATAGTATCTGTAGGCCGATTTTTGCAGTTGATAAGCATTAGTAATTTAGCTTAGCTAATAAAGCTTCGGCACTAAACAGCACTAAAGATAGCAGATTTGGTTTAACGAGGAGTTCAAATACACGATTGATACACGAGACTTTGCTTGTGCATTTTTTTTCCACTTCACCTTATTTGCTCCATTAAAGTACGACAAGTTGGAAGGAATCCAAAATCATCAAGTTAATAAATTATGCTTTCGTGCAAGCGCTCTTCGTGGATAGCGCGTGACGTGCCGGTGCTGATATATCTGCAAGCAAGTTAATCCGCATATCTTTCGTAATTGCTATGTATTTAGGCCTACTTGTCTTTCGTTGATATATGTAAAAGTATATGTTTGTTTAAAGTATGTATATTTCAAATCGTCGCGTGTTGTGACTCCAGGTATAGACATAGGCTACTAACTACTGTATGCGGCAATCACATCAAAAAGAATCCCTCCCAAAGTAGGTCATCAGCTTAGCTCTGGGTTTTAAATGGGGATTGGTTAATGGTACATTGCATTTTTCATGGCTCTGCATGCATAATTCAGGTCCCGGTAAATGTAGGCTACGTCATTTTCGCCCTGTGACTAGACTCGGACCCTTTGTAGACAGTAGATAGAAGTATTGTGGTAAAACAAAAAAACCTTAGTCTCCCAGCAAGGTCACTTCGGTGCGATATGTGCTCTCGGCTAAAGGGAGAATATGTCACGCAGATAGACGCATTCCTCTGGCTGCATTCGTTCCCGGAATATTATACGGTCAGATCTTCTCTTTCAAATAGACCAGAAAACCGGCGTTTAACTCCTTCGGCAGCTAACGTTTGTAATGCGGCATTTCCCGCAACCATCGCGAAGTCTCTTACCGTTTATGATAAATGCGCTCGTTCAGGTGACAAAGCAGAGTCCACTTTCTGCCGCGGTTTCTTCTCTCCTTTTTCTCATTCAGTTTGTCCTTGAATCGAAAACCACGACTGATACGGAGAGTTACGTTAGCCAGGGACAGCTGTAGCCTACAAAAGACAAGATGACAATGTGATCGACTTGCGTCACGGAACTGAAGTCACTGTCCCATTTGCACGGTCTTGTTAGTGAAAGTGATCCGCTGTTTCCACGACCGTACTGATGCACCGGCGTCCACCGGCCTCGCTTGATCCTGTGTTCTGCAAGTGTCGGCTGTATCTCCACATACACAGACGTTGTTGTGATAAACGCTCATTGTCCACAAAGCCCTTGCGGCCAACAATTTGGTGCTGCTGCGTTTTCTTGTGGAATGATCTATCGGCTACCAGCCGAGTCTTGCTGAGTTCTGTAGCGCGAGCATGAGCTGTTCGCCTTATCAGCGCTGCAACACGGATCAGTCTAGTACAGACATGCAGTTAGCCCCACCTCCAAACCCCCCCTCTATCTCTCTCTCTCTCTTACTCATACACGCGTGCATCCAGATATCGGCACCGCTAGCCAGCATGACAGTATTTGCATGCTTTTTAACGAAATAGCCTTGAAACGAGAAGGACATAAATAGTTCCCACTTATTTGCATAAAAAAACATACTCACCCGGAAAAAACTAAGATGCAGTCTTGACTTGTCTACGTCCATCTTTTGCAAACTATGCGAAAGCTAAAACAGGTCCTCACGCGTTAAATTGGGATGCAATGCACCGTGTCTGCCTGCCAAACTCCAGTTACACACGCGAGGGGTTGTAAAAGTATACTATACACGCAAGGCACACAGCCTCGCATTTAGATCCCTCAGAGCATGAAACTAAGTATGAACAGATAACCAGGCTAGATGTACTTACCTGTTTTTTGAGATGCATTTGGATCTGCTGGCTTTGGTGGCCAACCTGTCCATGCAGACATTTTTTCTTTATTATTCAATTTACCAGGAAAACCTCATCATCATCATCATCATCATCATCTCTCTTATAAGGGGTGCTGTTCATATGTTTAGAGTGTTAGAGTGCAATGGCATTGGTTGGTAGACTATTTTTTGTTTGTCACTTCCCCATTCAAAGCCACTGGGGTTGGCTGTGTCCATACGGGTATTTAAAAAAATGTATTGATCTTTTTGTGCCCCTTACGCACAGCACAAATATCACACTTCTCCTCAGCGCTGTGCAGAGAGCAGCCTCCGTGTCTGTGTGATAAGGAGGAAGCAGAACCTGGGAAGTGTAGAAATGCAAGTACTGTACAAATACAAAATTAAATAAAAATGGCAGAACAGCCAAATATGCGTTGAGTGCCCTCTGGTTGCTCGTTTTAAGTTATATTAGTTGTTTTCCAGGTCCTAATTGACTTTTACAGCACAAGTACCTTCCACAAGCGTTCCAGGATTTTGCCAACTTCAAAATCAGTTTAGCTCTAAGCAGGCCCTTTCCCAACCCAGTTCACAACATCTAGCAGGAAATAAATAATAAAACTGAAACTTTGTAGTTCAACATAGACATTCTGGTCACAACATGTTTGCAATTCATGTGGGTTTATATAAATATCATTCATATTTACATCGTACATTGAATCGGATATTAAGCTACTGCGTGTGTAATTTAGCTGTGAAAGCATCACATAAATTGTTATTTCTCCAGATTATCATCACACTCTGTGATCCCATGGTGCGAGCTGCGTCCTGCTGGAGCGCGTCTGCGTGTTGCGTGTCGCGTCCGATCGGTCATTTGCGTTTCCGTAGAACGCTGCGGGCGGCCTGCTTCCTCTCCTTACGGGTCATCTTGGACGGCGCGTCGGGGGGTGAGTTCTGTCGCACCCCCGCCTTCTGATTGGCCGGCGGTAACTGTTGGGCGGGGTCGCACAGTCTGGGACGGACGACAGGTACGCGCTGTGGACAGGTGGCGGTTTTGTAGATGAGGTGGAAAACAAATGCATTTGAATACCTGAGAGAGACAGAGAGAGGGGGGGGGGGTTGGGACTGACTGAATGAGATTGAGACTGACTCGTAGGTTGTAGGTTGTCTGTATGTTTGACTTTCATAAATGATATATCTAATTACATGCCTTACAAGTCCAAAAAGACATGCAGGTTCGCTATTTGGGGGATTAACAGGGAGTTGCTGCAAAAGAGCATGTGTGCTCAGTCAACTTACCCTGTATAAATAAAGGTTAACTATAATATGTGCTGTTGTTAATAGTTTCATTGTGAATTGTTTGGCAATATTGTTTATACAGTCACGCCAATAGAGCACTGTGAGAAATACCTGTCTCTGATGGCATGATACTACAATACAGTTGGAGCACATTGATTCATGGTAGAATAGTGGTTGGGAGTTAGAAACTAGGAACTACTCAAGTCAGCAGACATGCTAATTCAGTCATCACAGGATAATTTCTATTCTTGTGTAATGTATCATTCTTGGTCAAAAGTAGTCACTGCAAAGGTTCTGGGTTCAGGCTAATGTATTCTGACGACTGCCATTCATTTTCATCAAGTTCCAGAGATCGTCTGACAGCATTACTGAACTGAACTGAATTGAGGGAGGGGTAACTCAGACGTGTAGATGTGTGAACACGACAAGACCAACAATAACTACAGCAATAAATGAATGCAAAACATTATGATAAGTACGTCTACAACTAGTACTGCTGCTAAATGGTAAATGGTTTGCATTTATCCAAAGCTTCTCATTGACTCATTCACACACACACGGAGCTCCGGGACTCTTCGACACACCCAGGGCGATCGAACCGGCAACCCTCCGACTGCTCTTACTACCTGAGCCACTGTCGCACCACAGTTATTATGCTTATACTATTACTTCTGGTTGGTTGGCATTTATATAGCGCCTTTATCCAAAGAGCTGCACAATTGATGCTTCTCATTCACCCATTCATACACGCACTCACACACCAACGGCGATTGGCCACCATGCAAGGCACCGACCAGCTCATCAGGAGCAAATGGGGGTTAGGTGTCTTGCTCAGGGATACTTCGACACAGCCCGGGCGGGGGATCGAACTGGCAACCCTCCGACTGCCAGACGACTGCTCTTACCGCCTGAGCCATATCGCCCCAATGTTACCCCCAATTCTGCTGCTACTACTAATAATAAAAGACACAATTGGCGTTTCTACGTGCACCTGGCGGTCGAGCTGCACGTTCACGCCTGTTTTCCGTTCTGGTTCCTCAGTGGTGGAATAACTTGCCTACCACTGCCAGAACAGCAGAATCCCTCCCCCTATTTCGACGCAGACTCAAAACCCACCTTTTCAAACTCTACCTTAGTCCTCCCTCCTGATTTCCCCTGCCCCTCCTTTCTGATTTCCCTATCCTTGTCTAACCCCCCCCCCCCCCCCCAAAAAAAAAAAAAAATGCACTTATGATGACAACTATGTTTAGAACAGCATTTCATGTGTATTTTGCTTGTTCTGGATGTGATGCTTTGACTTATGGTAGAACCTATGCACTTGTAAATCGCTTTGGATTAAAAGCGTCTGCCAAATGACTAAAATGTAAAATGAAAATGTAAATGTTTCATCAGCAGCCTCTCACCAGGGCAGCGTGTTGTCCCCTCTCGTGACGCGCAGCGGGGAGTGAAAGGGGTTGATGTGCGGCGAGGAGAGGGCGCCCCCTGTGGCTGCTCCCATCACCTGCTGGCTGCACACGCAGCTCAGCTCGTTGTCCTCGCAGAAGTAGGCCGGGACCTTCAGAGACTGTCACAGGAAGGATTAAAGCTCAAGCTCCTTTTTATCACGTGACGGCGCGCCCTCATGCGCGACTGCGTCTGTAAACGGCCCGCGGATCAATTTTTCTCGCCCGCTTTCGTGAGGAGAGGTGACTGCGGCTCCCGTCGAGCACTGATACATGGTTACTCGCGTCGGTTCGGACTGTTCAAGCTCTCTAAAATCTCTCTGTTGGAGACTTTCTTACTTGCCAGCATGAGAAATTGTCTCTTTCAAAGAATCTGAATTAAAAATATGTTTTTGTTCATTTGAACAATATCAGTAAAACCAGACCAGTGTGCCTCATGTTCAGTGAAACTACTTGTTAGGGCAAAATAGCTAATTTTGTAGATAATACTGTGACATGGAAGAAGGTCAAAGTTTTTTTTCCTTATTTAGAAAGTGGAAATGTGAAGCCTTCATACCTGCAGCCTGGGGAGTGTACTCAGCCAAAAGTCATGCAGGCGAAAGGCTGGCCTGAAACCTGTAGAGGTAAACACACACACACACACACACACACACACACATGTACACATACACACACACACACACACACACACACACACATACACACAGATACACATACACACACACATGCACACACATGTACACATACACATGTACACACACATGCAAGGACATGCACACACACACACACACATACAAACGCACTCACGCACACACACGCACACATGGATGCGTACACACACACACATGTGCGGACGCACACATATACACACACACACACAGGCACACATACACACACAGGCACACACACCACAAAGATATGAGTTCAGAGAAAGATATGAGACTCTTGCAGTCAACTCAGTACAAACCACCAGCCACCAGTACAATGACCCCTTTTCTGGCCAAGTTTACAGAAAATGGTATTATGTTCAGGAGTCCTGGCGTGTATCAGAGTCCTGGTGTGGTTTGTTTGTCCTGACACATGTATTACCGGAAGCAGCACCTGACCACTCAAAAGCCCGCAGAAAGACTTATGAGTTCCTGTTTTCCCTTTGCAGAGAGGACTTACAGAGAGTTACAGAGCAGTTTTCTTTCAACAAACACGGCTGGCTGACATATTACCCCCCCGCCCAGGCTCCCCAACGCACCAATCACCAGGTCCGGCTTTGGTGCCTGCAGCATGTGATAGGCCCTTCGGTAACCTTTGACCCGGATGCTTCTCTTGCCCGTTCCCTCATCATGGGCCAAACTTGGGCACACAAGGGTCAGCCGGTCTCCCTGGGACAGAGGTGATTGGATCAGTCATTCTGTATGTACAGACTGCTGAGGGAACCAGCTTCAACTGCATGTACGACAGTCCGGCTCCTCAGCAGATCAAAATCCCAATTTATTCTCCATTCCCCCTTTTCCTTCTCATCTCAATTGTCCAATTGCAATTTATTTTTCAGGCCTTGTGCCACACGTCTCGTTGAACACATTGTTTGCAACGTGAGTGCAATTTCAAGGCAATCTCTAGTGGGTGGCTTGCTAACCATATCAAATGCTGGTTTTGTACGTCACTTTGGCTTGAAGCAACTGCCAAATGTTTAAAGTGTAAAATTGCAATCGTAAGCCAACTGTAGCAACATCCTGGATATCACAATGCAGGGCAGAGGGCGGGGGGGGGGGCAGAGTTTACGGTGGGGGCTAAAGTGTGACGAGGCTGTTCACACGGCGGGGTTAAAGATCGTTACTCCACCTTCTGTTGCAGAAGAAACTGCTGCTCGTCACACTCCTGGGGCAGACCCTCTCCAATGAACAAGAGTTCAAAGGTCACGTGGGGGAGGAGCATGGCTAACTCCTAGAGGGCAAAAGGATTGAGACTGAGATTGAGACTGACTTGTAGGTTGTAGGTTGTCTGTATGTTTTGACTTTTATAAATTATATATCTAATTACAAGTCCAAAAAGAGGGCAAAAGGGTGGCAGAGTGACAGATGAACACTCACACGCCACAAGCGGAACCTGTATGCAAAACGCGGGCCGATGTGGCAAACTCCAACTCCCAGAGGGCCAGAGTGCGTAGGTTTTTGTAGTTTGCGTTCAGCCAGCAGCCGATTTAGGCAAACCGAAGACTTACGTTAAGCACCTATGTGCGAAAACACACCGCAAAAACTGCAGACACTGCCGCCCTTCAGGACAGGGGTACGATACCCCTCCAGAGCTAAGAGATGGACAGGTGAAAGTACATGTTCTAACAGATGCTACAGTAACTGAAGGTGTGTGGAACACAGGGAGAAACAGTCAGAGGATGAATAACGCACCCAGAAAACCATGAGGGACTGGAATTCTCTGTTGGACTCGATGATGTGGATCTTCAAAGACTTCTTCTTCAGGATGTTCAGTTCGGGAACTGAAAGGTTGGTGGTGGAGAAGTACGCCCTTAGTGCACACATAATGCGGAACACATACACGCACAGGCACGCACACTTACACACACACACACACACACACCCATACATGCCCACACAGACATTTGGACACGCCTTGCCTTTTTCTGCTTTTTCATATTAATGTTTTATTTCCTCGGTTTGTAATCAAACAATTCATACACGGTCAAAGTGCGGATTCTCAGCTTTTATTAAAGGGTATTTTTTGTACATACTGGTTTCACCATGTAGTAATTACAGTACTTTTTATACATAGCCCCGCATTTCAATGTTTCAGACAAATACAAGGTGTGTCCAAACTTTTGACTGGGACTGTACATACACATACACACACACACACACACACACACACACACACACACTCGCTCTCTCTTACAGTCTCGTGGGACCAGGGTCGTCATGATGTAGTAGATGGACAGAGGTGAGCTGAGCAAAGCCACCACTGGAGAAGAGAGACTGAGACCCCGCCACTTACAGTACTGAGTCCAGCACACTGAGAGAGAGAGAGAGAGAGAGAGAGAGAGAGAGAGAGAGAGGGAGAGAGAGAGAGAGGGAGTGAGAGAGAGTGGGAGTTAGAGAGAGAGGGAGAGAGAGAGAGGGAGAGAGATGTTTACATTTAATAACTCCTTTACTTATCTTTTTCATATAATCCAGTTCATCACACCATTTTCACAGCAGAGCAACTGTTATCATTGTCAGTTAAAAATGTAATCTGCTCTGCATTACCCACCCCACAGAAAACTCCCCCCCAACGCCAAAGAGAGAAAGAGAGAAGCCTTTTCATGTAGTCATTAAAAAATGACCATGGCTTGAGAGGAAAAATGTATTTAGTTATTTTTAAATGAAAGGCTGAAGAAAAACAATGAACCAAAAAAAACTATGCAAACGACAGATTTAAATAACCGTGACATCAAGCAGTGTTACTTCTGCTTCACAGCATAAAGCACACAGCTGTTGCACTTTCGTTTTACTTAGCACTTTCATGTGCTAAGAAGGCACGTCTATGTCTCTGCATAAAAGGAGTGTTCATTTGAAATGCATGTGCATGTCTCTCATTATGAGGAAAAAAAAAGGTTTTAAGCTAAAGCGCAGGCCATGACCTCGAGCTCTTAATAAAAAGTGGAAAATGTTCTCTTCCATCCGGCAGAAGTCATGACTGACTAGCAACAACCCTGTCTGCGGCTACACTTCCACTCAAGGTCACTAGCATGCTTTGGGACGTGGCTTCCGTTGGTCACCAGGGCCAGACCTCTGTGTGAGTTCTCAGCTGTTCTCTCCAACATGTTATTCTTCTGTCAAATGACATGCACAATATAGATGCTATATTTGCACCAACTCAGACTGAGGCCAACCACAGTACTGCACAGCCGGGAGAGAGAGAGTCAGAGAGAGAGAGAGAGATGTGGGGAGAGAGGGGGGGGGGGGTAAGAGATGGTGGGGGGAGAGAGAGAGGGAGGAGGGGGGAGCCGGGAGCGTGGGGAGAGAGATATGGAGGATGGATGGAGGGATTTAGCAGGACTGTTCTTACCTAGTGGGGAGGTCAGGTTGGGGGCACGGGGGCCCTTGGCAGAACAAGCTAGCAGTATGTCTGATTCTGCTTTCAGAGGACCATAGGGATCCGTATGACCTGCACACATATGCCACCATACACACACACACACACACACACGCATGCAAAGCGAGAGAGAGAGAAAGGGAGATCACATGTGACTTAAGCCTATATTCGAGGTCCTAGTCAGCTGGCGGTGAAGGCTTTGCGATACAAAAAACTATTGCAGAAACATATGACGGTTTGATATATGATTACAGGTTTCCCTGGTATTAGACTGATGCTCTGATGCTTGTGAGTACATCTGGGTTATACCAACCTGTCAACCATGAGGAGGTGATCTCTCCGGAATAGTCCATGTCAGAATGCAGGAGAAAGTGCGGGGAGCGTACCAGCAGACTCCAGTGAACCCAGTACCCATGATCTAGCCTGTTCTGAGACAGGAAACGCTCCATTTCAAAGTCCTCCCCTGTCACTTCTGAAAGTAATAAATATGAAAGTGTGAAACAATAATTACAACATGCTGAGACACTGCATTTTATTGTTCGTTGATGGAGAGACGCCAATTCAAGTGCATTCTCACTCAGTTATCCCAGTGTATTTAAATGCTAAATGGTTGGCATTTATATAGCTCCTTTATCCAAAGCCCCGTACAATTGATGCTCTCATTCAGCCATTCATACACAAATTCAAACAACAATGGTGATTGGCTGCCATGCAAGGTGCCACACCTCGACACACCCAGGCCGGGATTGAACCCAGGGCGTTACGCCGTCACCGGTTGCTAACTGAGTTTCAGCTGCGAATGAGCTCGTCAGCCTAGTCGTGAGCTGGTCTAGCAGGGTTTGAGTTGGTCAGCCAGCCAATGCCGGTAGCTGTACCTGCAGCATAGGAGAATGGCAGGTTAGCCAGCTCCGCCCCATGCCTCAGGTACTGAGCCAGGCTCTTACACCAGTACTTGTGGCTGGAGTCCTCCGGGCAGCGCGACTGGTCGATCTCAGCGCACCGGTCGGAGCAGTACAGCACAGCGTTGCACTGGGGGCTGTGGACAGAGAGAGGGGGTGGGGGAAGAGAGAGAGAGAGAGCGAGAGAGGGGGGGTACGAGTAGCAAAAGAGAAATAAAGAACAGACGACAAAGAGAAATATGCAAAAAGAAGGGAAAGAAAGAACGGATGAGAAAAAAATATAAAAGAGAGGGAGGGGAAAAGCAGTACAGAAAACAAAGGAAGACAATTATTCAGAATAATCAGAAGAAGGGTGTGAGGGGAGAGTTGTTTGTGGTCAAAGGCGGGAGAGACAAGATGACAAAAGAAGAAGGAATGAGTGAAGAATAAGGAGAAACACATGAATGAGAAAAAGGTTGGAGGGAGATATTCCACAATGTGGTTAACATGCTGCAATGAAATGGTATATCTTGATGATGAGTAGCTGGTCACGTGAGGCCCAGAAAGCGTGGTCAATTTATCTGACCTGCAATCTGTTTGGTGATAATGGATTTGGTTGGTTGGTTAGCCCACACAATATTTATTGCATCCTTGTTTTAAATCCACTGCAACAACATTTGAGAGCTGCTATTTCAAATCAAGATATCTTGCCTGCCTGCTGACAGAATACAGGAAGTTTCTACGGGTACAGCAAGAAGTCTGTGAAATGCCGTCTAGGTGTTCAGGTGAAAACCGGGCTATATTTGGATGAACCGCGAAAGTGTTCTTGCTGACTGTGACGTAGCCAGGCTATATCTAGGTAAAACCCTGACCTATAAACATCTCAGTCTGCATTTTCACCCCTCTAGATGTCTAGAGCTGGTCAGTCTGCATTTTCACCCCTCTAGAAGTCTAGAGCTGGTCAGTCTGCATTTTCACCCCTCTAGAAGTCTAGAGCTGGTCAGTCTGCATTTTCACCCCTCTAGATGTCTAGAGCTGGTCAGACTGCATTTTCACCCCTCTAGATGTCTAGAGCTGGTCAGTCTGCATTTTCACCCCTCTAGATGTCTGAGCTGGTCAGCCAGCTACCGGCCGTTTCAAAACCTAGCTTCAGCAGGGTTTGTCCCCTTCCCTCCTTTCGTCTCTCCCTCCCTCCCGCTCCCTCTCGCTCCCTCCTTGCCTTACCACGGTCTCAGTTGGCAGCAGAAGGAGTATCTCTTACACACGTGGCAGTGCCGCATGACGGGCCAGCGCAGGGCGAACGGCGCGCCGGCCCGGTCGCCCGACTCCGGGTCGGGCCCCGCGGCCCCCCAGTCGTCGGCGGCGTGGGACGTCAGCGTCAGCCGCAGGGCCGACACGGCGTCGACGCTCCCGCGCAGTAACCTGGGACACGGGACGCGCGCGCGGTCAGGGAGGGAGGGGGAGAGGAGGTGACACACGGCAGGACTGTCAGAGTCCTGGTGCGGTTTGTTTGTCCCGACGCAAAACTGTTGTTTCACTTCTAGGCTACTGGCTGGCACCGGTTTGACTGGTTTGACACGGTATAGTTATTGACATGAAAGTGCAAATGAACTTCTCTTCGTTTGCAGCTAAGTGTGTCCCTTGGTGTACAGTTCCCTGTCCCCCCAAGGAGGATGCTTCTACACGGGGAATTCCTGGTGGTGGGCCTGGGGTGGGGGAGGGGGGAAGGGGTGGGAGCAGGCCATATTGGCGGAGGTATAGTGTGGGATCACGGTACCAGTTCTAGGAGGGGAAGGCCTGAGGGTATGCAGAAATTTACTTCTGCTATGACAAAGGTATCCACTCAAATAAGAAATATTGAAATATGATTCTACTGTGAGGAATAAACTTCTTCTTTACTTACTTGTGCAGCTTCCTGTCGAGGACTCTAAGAATTTGCGGTCGCCGTGGTGATCCTCCGCTCATTGGAGCCTCCATGCAGTGTCGCAGCAATCCCAGGATTCTCTCTGCCATCTTGCCCTCACCATCATCCTTTGCTTTCTGATTGGCCCCCTTGACAGTGGCCCTGCCCTTAGGGTTGGCCCTGCCCGCAGCGATAATGTCGAAGCCCAGGGGTAGCCCGGAGGCGTCAGTCACCATCAGCAAAGTTTGTCCCACGTGGTGCTCTGAATGGCCGGGAGGGAGTGAAAGAGATGGTGGGTGGAAGAGATTGGGATGGTAGGTAGGGCAGCAGGTACATTTACCGCAAAATGAACAGAGCGGAGATTTTGCAGAAGTTGCACTTCACACCAGCTATTTCAGCTATTTCAGGGGCGGCCTGTAGCGTAGTGGTTAAGGTAAATGACTGGGACACACAAGGTCGGTGGTTCTAATCCCGGTATAGAGACACAATAAGATCCGCACAGCCGTTGGGCCCTTGAGCAAGCATTAACCCAGCATTGCTCCAGGGGAGGATTGTCTCCTGCTTAGTCTAATCAACTGTACGTCACTCTGGATAAGAGCGTCTGCCAAATGCCAATAATGTAAATGTAATGTAATCTACTGTGTGTAAATTAAAATGGACGAACCACATGCTAAGTACTTTTGCTTTCTCGTCTAACTAGACCTGTCTTCTCTCTCATTGCAGACAGTTTTTTTTAAATATATATATACAATTACAACCACATTTTACTCTTACTGAATTCTGCTTGGTCAACATGAACCCGACTGAACCAGGACTGTGCTTCAGGTGGGGGCGAGGCGCAATCCAGCCGGTGCAGTAGCCAATGAGCAGAGGAGCGGTCCAGGGGAAGCTTGGGGCAGCCCTGGCTCCTCCCTTTGTTCCTCAGCCCTTTCTGCTGGCTAGCCTTCATCGCCGCCTCATAGTTGCGGTACCACTGGGCCATGGCTTCGCAGAATTCCATCCTCTGATCACAGGACCTTGACATTAACTCCATCTTGACTAAAGAACAATGAAAGTGGGCGGAGATGTAGAAGCAAGGAGAGTTAGACGAAGAGACAGGACTGCTTGACGATTGACTGAAAGAGATATATTTCTATTTCTATTTCAATACTGTATTATAGCTATCGTAGTTATGTCTAAAAGGTTAATGTGAGGAATTGTTAGTTACATATTTAAAAATCCACACATATTACCGGAAAAAGCCACTGGAAGAACCAACAACATACTTCACTTTATAATAGGCTATGGTGATATGTGGTTTCAGTTGAAACTCGTCAGCACTGAAACTCATTATCACCATAGCCTATTATAAAGTGAAGTATGTTGTTTTTACAAATTACAGGCTGACGGTGATAATGAGTTTCAGTGCTTTACCTAATTTGCCTAGCCCGCTAAATTATTGCGCGAAAACTGTAGCTAGCTATGTTCATGTAATTAATACAACGCAGATAATGCTATTTATTAACAATACCTTTTTATAATAGTAGGCTGCAACTGCGTCTGAAGGCATAAACTTCGTCCCCTGAATGTGAAAATGCTTGACTCCGGTTGCAGTTGCATGTAAACTTGTGGGTATTATTTTTCAAAAGCGCTGTAGTCTCCAAAACTCGTGTATGCTTTTGAGTTGACGAATATTCCAAATTAGAATGCAAATGACGTTCCTTTCTTTCCAACTCTTAGCTCAATGGTCCGTTACGATATATAGGCCCTCATTGTTCATTGTGTCAGTAATTAATTGATAATCTAAGAATGCATTAATCGAACTATGTATTCGGCATTACTTCTATTACAGACTTATCTTACCTGCCATAGCATTTTTCAGCGGTAGAGGCGCTTTATGGAAACTGGACTGTCAAAGCTGGCTGCGGTAATGTAGGTCACAGTACAGCCTGCTGGATGTTGAATAGATAAGACAAGATTTCTGATGAAGTGTAATTTATTTTATATATATATATATATATATATATATATATATATATATATATATATTTAACAGTTTAAAAACCGACAAAAATATGATACACGTCTGGAATTGCGTCTGTTTGCAGGTGGCAGTCCTGTAGGTTACAGAGATACATACTGTAGGTTGTGCGAGTTGTCGGACTCGGCCTGCCCCACGCTTTGGAAATACGCCACAATGGGGAGTATTTGTCTGACAATAGCAGAATACTCAGTTCTTCAGATGTTGCAGGGGAGGAAACAGAAATGTGGTATAGAGCCTGCTTTAACTTGTGTACTGCATCCCTATTTTGCCATGAAGTTTATTTTATAAAAATAAAACCAACAAAGAAAAAACATTCAAGAGATGTCCACAGTGACAGAAAGTGAATTTCCTATACCTACTAACCTTTCAGACTGGGTACTAAAAAGCTATCTGGATATCAACGTATAATGTAATATGTTATGGGGATACAAAATATTAACCAATTACAAGTGGCACCACAGGCTGATAGAACTACAGTTGCCCGGGTGATAAGAGAATGTTGATTTTTGAGTCCAGTAAACCTGGAAACTGACTGAGAAAAGGGGGATTGCCAGTCATTTGTATTTAGTTACACAAACACAAAATAAACTATGGAGGACAGGCCCAAAACCCAAGGGAAGCAGAAATTCCGGAATAAACATGACAGAACAAAGGCACTCTCTGCGGTAAGTGTTGATTACTGAAGCATTTTTTAAACTAATTTGACTAAAGCACTGCTCAAGGGTGATGAGACCTCTGTAAATGTTGCTTTCTTATTCTTTTCATGTCACAGTTTAAGAAGAACGGCGTGATGTCATCCACCTCTGATATGGACAACATGGCAGAGGCAACGATACAGTCCCTTCCACCTGAGCTGGTGAGACGTGCGCTTACTAAGACACTGAGACAGAATTCTGACAGATAAAAGCCACAAGATGAATTAATAAACAAATGATAAAACAAAGTGGAATTTAGTCCCTGGTTGGTGTGACTGCGTGCATGTTCAGAGTTGCCTACCACTGCCTACCACTGTCAGAACAGCAGAATCCCTCCCCCTATTTCGACGCAGACTCAAAACCCACCTTTTCAAACTCTACCTTAGTCCTCCCTCCTGATTTCCCCTGCCCCTCCTTTCTGATATCCCTATCCTTGTCTAACCCAATCCCCCCCCCCCCCCCCAAAAAAAAAAAAAAAAAAAAAAAAAATTCTGATGACAACTATGTTTAGAACAGCATTTCCTGTGTATTTTGCTAGTTTCTGGATGTGATGCTCTGACTTACGGTAGAACCTATGCACTTGTAAGTCGCTTTGGATTAAAAGCGTCTGCCAAATGACTAAAATATAAAATGTAAAATGTAATGTTCAGAGTTATGTCATTGTTGTGGAATTTTCCTCTGGTTTATTCTGTCATTCTGTGTCATTAATCAGTAATGAAAGTGCTGTATAAACCAAGTATTAATCATTTGTAAAAATTGTTGTAACAATTATCCATCCATCCATCCATTATCTGAACCCGCTTATCCTGAACAGGGTTGCAGGGGGGCTGGAGCCTATCCCAGCATACATTGGGCGAAAGGCAGGAATACACCCTGGACAGGTCGCCAGTCCATCGCAGGGCACACATACCATTCACTCACACACTCATACCTACGGGCAATTTAGACTCTCCAATCAGCCTAACCTGCATGTCTTTGGACTGTGGGAGGAAACCGGAGTACCCGGAGGAAACCCACACAAACACGGGGAGAACATGCAAACTCCGCACAGAGAGGCCCCGGCGGACGGGGATTCGAACCCAGGTCCTCCTTGCTGTGAGGCGGCAGTGCTACCCACTGCACCATCCGTGCCGCCCCTGTAACAATTATATAACCTATTATTATTATTATTATTATTATTATTATTATTATTATTATTATTATTATTATCATCATCATCATCATCGTTGTTGTTGTATTAGCTTTTTGCCAGGAGCTGAGATCTCCTCTGTTTATATTGTCGAGAAACCACGGCCACCATTTGCATTGTGTCCGAACCCCTTTCCCCAGCTGGTGGAGATCCTGTCGATGTTGTCGGTCCGTGATGTCATTGCCTTCGGGTCCACCTGCCAGGCCTTCCACCAGCTGACCCTGATCCACTGGACCTGGCGGAGGCTTTTCCGCCGGCAGTCCCGGGACTGGAGGCTGAGGAACATCCGGATCATCCTGAACGCGCTGAAGACCTTCACCAGGTCAAAGAAGCACGCAGACACCGAATGACGGCTTTTACCTCCCTTGACGACGGTGGCTTACTGGAGTTACCGTACGTAGGGTTTGCTTACGCAGCAGGACGGAGGCTGAAGCCATTCAGGTTTCACTGAAGGGTACGACAGCTGAAACTGAAACCTGCAACCGAAGGCAGGCAGCGTAATCGCCACGCTATACCGCAGAGCAGCTGCCAGCCGATGTGAAGATGAATGTCAAACTGCACTTTAAATATAAAGTCTTGGAGGCAGGTGTGTTGTATCCGGGGATGATGTAACCATACAGGGGCATGAGTGAGATGCAAAATTATATCACTGCACAGATGATAGTGTTACATGTACACGAACGTTTGCACATTTGCACTTCGACGCATTTAAATGAACCCTTTCGGTGGAATTCCCTCCTCCGTTAAACTTTGGAGTTGGAGGTGCGTACACTGCACTACACATCCCTGACTGGTGTATTACATGTTTATGAGGCTTTTTACCATGATCAGTGTTAACTATTAGAACATTAAAACATTTTTTTAATTATTGTCGCTGACTTGGTAAAATGTGGTAAATGCTTAATGGGAGATCTAACACAACGGCAAAATCATTCCACACCCTTTCAATGGTTTTCATTTCGGGGATTGAAAATATTCAGATTTGTGGATATTTTGAATGCAGACCGAAAATAAATCCTGTGTGGTGCTCACATGCTGTAACAGCCACTTGTATGTATGTAATGTAACATCATTTGTGTATAGCAGGGGTCTGATGGTAGATATTCATGAGTCTTTCAGTCTTGAGGTAAATGCGCAATTCAACAGGGACCAAATCCGGCAATACCGGCACAGATGGCCTGTATATGCACCTGCTGAATGCCTCCCCCCGAGGGGGAATTACAGTTCTCTGCCAGTTATGTGGCTAAACCCACAACTGTCTTCATATGAATAATTTATTGACAAAACCAAGTCACATTTGTGCCAAATATGCTCACGTACATTAACAACACTTAACAACTGCTATAACCAACCACAGACATCAGGCTCCAACAGTTGTGGCCAGTCATTTGCTCGAATTGTTTTAACACTGCTCCACAGAATAGCATATAACCGAATGCATTGAGACAGCAGCCACAGGATTCCTCCTATATTAAACACCATTCGGCACAATTCTTTTGCTAGTAATTCTCTGGACAAATTACTGGACCTGTTGTCCCAGTCTTCCAACAGTTATTATTATTATTATTATTATTATTATTATTATTATTGCAATACCTTTGAGGAATTACAGATTCATACGGAAGGAATGTCCACCAGCACAGGTAGATTGAGAGGCCCCATAATCAAGTAACACCTGCCTCTCATATGCAAATGAGGCCCCCTGCGCTGTGATTGGCTTAGCACTGCATTGTGACACGGGGACTGACTCCCTCGCCGTCACTGAGGTTGAAGGGACCTTCCCCTCCCTCCTCCTCTTCTTCCTCCTCCTCCTCCTCCTCCTCTTCCTCCTCGTCCAGCTGCAGGCTGCCCGAGGAGAGGCGCATCCGCACCAGGGGCCCCGCGTGCACCAGGCTCCCCAGCGCGGGGCAGTAGTAAGGGTAAGGGTAGAGCACGTCGGAGTCAGAGTCGCTGAAGCTTCCGGAAGCGCCCAGCACGCAGAGGGAGGCGGGGCGGTCTGGCAGCGTGGCAGACCCCAGGGGCAGGTAGGTGGGCCTGGCGGGGCCCTGGCGCCGGGAGAGGTGCGGGTAGTGCCCCAGGGGCCGGAACTCGGAGGCGTACGCGGCCGTGGGGGGCCGCAGCGACTTGACGTCGGACTGGCTGCGGCAGCGGCCGGGCAGGCCCGCCTGGTAGCTGGAGTCATCGCTGAAGTGGCCCACCTCCGCCCTGCCGAAGTCCGACTGGCTGCCGTACCCGGAGGCCCGCCCGCCCTGGCACAGGCCCACCCCCGCCACGCCCAGGCCCGGCCCGTTGGCCCGGGGCCGGTGCCGCCGCAGCGGGGACAGCGAGGACGGGCTGGAGAAGCTGGAGGACCGGACCACGTCGTCGGAGGGGGGCGCCGGGTGGTGGCGGTGCAGCCTCTCCTGGGACGCGGGCCCGCCCCCGCCGGGCACGAAGACGGGCGCGGCCAGCGGGAAGGCGGGCAGGACGGGGTGCAGCGCCAGGTGGGGGTTGTTGGGGTACAGGAGGACCAGGCCGTGGGGGCCCTCGGCCAGCCCCGCGCTGGCCCGGCACTGCCCCGCCCGCGGCCGCACTTTGGGCCTCTGCGCCCCCCGCACCTGGAGCCCCGGCCCGGGGTACGAGGAGGAGGCGGAGGGGGGAGGGGAGCGGGTTTTCGTCAGGGGGCTGGGGTGCGGGAACACCACCTCCACCGCAGACTTGCTGCGCCTCCCCCTCAGAGCCGGGGGGTCCCCATCATGATCACAGCACCTCTGAGCACAGCCAGCGTGAGGGAGCACACAGTCCTCATACAGCTGTGGAGACACACACACACACACACACACGCATACAGACACACACACACACACACACATACACACACACACATACACACACATACAAACACAAACATACACACACACACACACACACACATACACACAAACACACACACATACAACCACGTACATACACACACACATACAACCACGTACATACACACACATACACACACACATACACACACATACACATACACACACACACGCACACACATACACATACACACATACACACACGTACACATACACACACACATACACACACACACATACAACCACGTACATACACACACACATACAACCACGTACATACACACACATACACACACACACACACAACCACGTACATACACACACACACAAACACACATACAACCACGTACATACACACACATACACACACAAACACACATACAACCACGTACATACACACACAAACACACATACACAAACATACACACACATACAACCACGTACATACACACACATACAAACACACACACACAAACACGTACATACATATACACACAAACACATATATGCACGCACACACACACACACATGAACACACTTTTGTAGAAATGTGTGTGACAATCTTTAATCTTGAACAGCCAATTTACCAAATAGCCTCACCTGAATCTAGTCTGATCTAATGGGATTATACTGAAATGTTCCATGGTGAAATACCATCCCAGCTCTTCACTTATCTGGAAGAACTTGAGCTGACTAAACACTAAGCTTTTTGGTCTGCTTGTGCCAAAATTGGATTAGGTTGGTTTAGGATTCTCCATGTCATACCTACACTAAGTCTATGACCTGGCTACTGTGAACTGAGATATGAGGTGGCTGTCTGATTTCCAGGTGCCCAAGCTGTGACCTCATTGCACATGTAAATATTTGTAATTGTAAAATAGATTGTAGGCAGATAACTCTAAACTTGCATTACAGTTTTCTGTCTACTGTGCAACACATTTTGAAGATCCCTGTTAATCATACTGCAGCTCTCCTGTCATGGTGATGATTGTGGCAGTCATGAGGCATTAATACCCACGCACGTACCTGTTTGGAGACATCGGTGAGGAGGTCAGGAGAGGACCTGCAATGCCGCGCATCAAAGTCTGTCTTGCAGTACTTCCTGTGACACACCGGAGGACAGAGGTCATTACACACGCAAACAAGCAAACACAAATACCAAGAGGCACACACACACACGCAAACTCAGACACAATTTCCCTTCACCTTTCAAAGGATGTATTTTTCTTCTCTCCCTTTACCAAAGAGTCAAGGAGCTGCTTCTGTGTTCTGCCACTGAAACAACAAACAGCGAGAGAACAGGGGCATCATGGGACAAACTATGCATTCAACAATTTTACTGTGCCACAATGTGAAAGGATGTGTGTGCATGTGCGTGTATATATGTGAACATCAATAACACATAACAAAGTCAAAGATATGTAGTCAACAGTTCAAACAGTGCAGTCCGTATGTATTTGGACAGTGTTACAGTTTCTGTTCCTTTGGCTCTGCACTCCAGCACATTGAATGCGAGGTTGAAGTGCCCCCCCCCATCTCCCACGCCCAGGTGAGCTCACCTGAATCTGAAGCTGGAGCCCTTGCTGGAGAGCAGGGACTTGTGGTGGGACTTTGGCTCCTCCGTGAGGCGGAAGAAGGCATGGTACTCCACACACATCCTCCAGAAGGCCTTGCATACGTCCCGGCTAGCCATGGTGAACACCACCGTGTCCCTGCGAGAGGGCTGGAGCATCCCCACAGTCCCACAGAGAGGGGGTCATCACCCCTCAGTCCCACAGAGAGGGGGTTATCACCCCACAGTCCCACAGAGAGGGGATCATCACCCCACAGAGAGGGGGTCATCACAACTCACTGGCAGGATACTGCACTGTCTCAAAGACAGTGATTCTCAATTTTGTCAATGCTTCATAACCATACAAACACATCTTTAAGTATATATTCCAAAAAATATATAAAAAGTTAATACTTGTGTATTCTCACACCAAAGTTTTTTTTCCATTCACCAAAAACAAGATTTTACATCATTGAGTACCATCAGGCATATATGTCGATTAAATATCTATCAATTTTTTTGTTCCTGTCCAATCAATATCCTCTTTCAAATCTCATTTGACGCCCCCCTCTTCATTTGACGTCAGTCAAATCGACTCCCCACCCGAAGGATTTGTTTCACTCGTGTATACATCATATACGAGTGCTGCTCTACCTCCCGTTTCAGCTTGTCTTTGAAAGCATTAAAAGCATTGAGAACGGCAGGGGACACTATTATATATATTACATATAACCCTGGTTCTCCTACACCTCTGCCTTGTGTCTTCCCTGCCCGGCGATGGCGGCTGTTGGAAAGGCACCCACTCACCACGATCTTGGCATGGAGTTTTATTAAGAAGTGCTTCCTCTTAAAGCTCAGCTTGCGCACTTTGGCCCAGCTGAAGGTGTTGATCTTGGTGTTGCCCTGGGAAACAGAGTGGACGAGCTTAGTCAACTGTCGCTTAATGCGCTCGACAATTAGTGTCCAGTGTCCACACATCTTTCTGCCCTGGTCTATGCCTGTGTAGAACTCTACTTAATGTAGATTTGAGCGCAAAGCAGGGAAATTCAAATCTGGCTCTTCAGACCAGTAGTACTATCAGTTTTCTTTTCTACACAATAACTAATTGATTGAATAACATCGCTGACTGGCCAGATATTTAACTAATCTCGTGACCAAGGTTTAAATCGGTCCTGTTTAGAGGAGAAGAATGAAAACCTGCTGAGTTTCAGGACTGGAATTTGCCAAGCAAGCGGGTGTGTATGTACAGTGCGTGGAAGACACGATTGATGAGGTGAAGGACACATATGTTAGATCCTCCTGAGAGCCAGCAATTCACGTGTGTCCCTTGTAGGGGACATATCTAGAGCTATATATTCTACTAGGCTGAAAGTTACAGTGCAAGGGACACGCAAAAATAGATATAGAAGTTTTTTTTCCCTAGAATTCTTTCCTTTTTTTTGGTAGCCAATTATACCCTATCTAATCCAATTACGACCCCGTCCCTCGGGGCCCAGTAGGATCTTGTGACCCTGAGAGCAACACAACTTCTCCAAGCCGTCTTGTCTGAATTAAACCGTTACTCCGAGGCGCCCGGGGTGATCCCACTAACCCTGCCAAGTCCCGCCCCTGGAGCAGCGAGCTCAAACACAACGCTCCACAAGAGCCGGTCAAACTCGGCTTTTCGGCAGGACCGGGAATCGAACCCCAGTCCTCGGCGCGCAATCGCAACGAACTGCGACCGCAAGTCCACGGCATCTCAGCCCGTTGCGCCAACACGGCTCTCACTTAAACTTCTGCTGGGTCTCGGGAGGATATCGAGCGGGTGTGCGTGTACGTGGAGGACGCAGGGCACGCGCGTGACGTGACGACCAGGCGCGCACCTGGAAGACCAGCACGCCCATGTGCGTGACGGCCAGGTTGATGCGCATGCCCTCCCCGTCGCTCGCCGCGTGCGGGCGGATGCCGTACATGTCCAGCTTGCGCGCCACCTCCAGCAGCTGCGTGTCCGACTCCGACGGGGTCTGCGCCCTGCACGCCAAACCAAGGGGCCCCGCGTCAGTCCCAGGGGCTTAAATACGTAGAACCCCAAAGCTGCCCCCTCTAGGGCCAGTTTGACAGCCCTGCTATAAGGCATGCCCCCACCCCACCTCCTCCTAATAGAACAGCTTTGAAATGATAACGTCTGGTGTATTCTAAGGGGGAAATACTTCAGACTACTGATCAGTATATCCCAATCACAACATGAAATCCCCATATTTACTATATAAAATTGTTTTTCTCATCGATATGCTATATTATTGTGGGGGTTATTTGGCCTGGTTTGTAATATTGGGTGGACTTGTAACCCACCCCCTATCCCTCATATAAATCAAGCCCTGGGGTTGAACACCTCCGTTCATCCACAGCCATACTTTTTACTTGTTCACCAAACCACCCATCCATCCTTTCACTCATTCAACACAAGGCCTATCAGCACATCAACCACCACCAGTTTCTCCATACACCCCTTTGCATTGTTTGATAATACCTATGAGCACCAAGCATGGAATGGGTTTCATAAGTAAATGCATTATTTATGAACTACTGGTCATCTTACACCACAGTTTCCTCCAAGGACTAGACAGTTGAGGGCAGTCCTAACCTATCCAGTCATCATTCTGCTGAACCCAAAAACCGCTTCGATTCCATGGCTAATGCATATCCTCCCTTGTGAATCAGCTGTCCAGGGCCTCTGTACAGATGGAGTATGGGGTCCCTGGGCAGTGTGGAGCAGGGTGAGGAGGCACAATGTCTGACTGGTACCTGTGCCGCTTGTGGAAACTGATGATCCTGTGGTCCAGGTACTCCTGGTTTGGGACGTACTGGTTGTTCTGCAGGTGTTGGGCATCCAGCTCCTCATCGTAGTCTCCCAGCTCGGCTGTGGGTGAAAACGGTGGGAACCCACTCAACACCTCCACACTGAACCCCAAAATTCTCCCCTAAAGAACTAGTCCGTACACTTCTGTCTCTTATTCAGAACAGGGTCAAATACGTTATTGTTTTGGATTCCAATACTGTTCTGTGCTCGATTTATCTTGCCTGGTACAATTGACTCAACGAAGAGGACCAGAAAGCGGATTGGATTTTTGGAATCCAAAGGAATTTGATCCAGGTCTGCTCTTATCACCTCTTAGACCATTCAATACAGTTTTTTGCACCTTTACATTATTACAGACACAAAGTTTGGCTTTTGGTGTGGGTCTCAGACATATTGGAGAGTTACATGGGCGCACTCACACTGCAGTATATGGGACACCAGCAGGGCGGCGCTGTTGTCGTTACACGTGAGGCTCCCATTGGACAGATCCTGCTTGATCTGCAGTGCAAACAGATACCTGTGAAGAAAGGAGGGTGGGGCCAGGTCAGGAGCACAGCACACCTGCAGCAGGTGAGGTAGGTATACGCCATTTCCACTATAAACAAGGGATCTTCTGCAGGGATTATCAAATCACAGTCCTCCAGGGCTGAGAACTGCTGCTTTTTCAGCCTCACTTTACCTGGGTTTCAGGTGTGAAGACAGTCTGGCCAATTAGTAGCACTAATTGTTCAGTTAATTACACAGGAGAAAAGAAAAACCAGGGCTGGATTTGCATTCAAGGGCCAGATTTGATTAACCTTGGTGTAGTGTTTCTTGACCTTATACACTGGGACATGCTGCTGTTTGTGTACCTGTCATTTCGATAGTCACTGCATTTGTATTGACATGTACCTATTAAGATATCCATATCATTAGAAGATTAATAATGAGATTTTTAAAGATTCCATCCTTTTACATCCTGGCCCTTAAGCAGAGAACTACTCTTTTGGGTGTAAAGCATCCAGATATTTAAGGGCTACACTAATGAACAGTGTACTGATCAACAGTACCCAGAAATAATACGTAATAAGATGGAAATAATTGTGTGTGCTGCACTGTAACCACGGACCACAATCAAAATCTATATTTACAGTACAATATGCTGCGGAAGCTTTTAAAACTCAAAGCCACTATCGGTCGGCTGAGACACATTTTTATTAACGCAATAATGGGTTCTGAAGAAGAATATCTTATTAATATTTCCCTTATTGACCGATGCATGAGCACACAGTTCAGCTTCAAAGATGAACGGAGATGACCCTACTTTGCTGCGCCACACTGTGCAACCTACGCCCTTGCACAAACTATAATATATATGATTGCTATTAATTAACAGCACTAAAACACACAGACAGTTTTTTCACCTTGATAAATTAATTGATTTTCTGAAACAGAAATTAACTGAAACAGCTCAGCCAGTGGACTGAAAGGTTATACTGTTCAGAACCACTTTGGTGGACACTGAGTGCATGTGAAAATAAAAACAGGTTATAAAAACAGGTTATGAAAACCCCATGACCCTAGGAGTGAATGATATCCACAGCACAATTTCTACAGGTATAGCATGAAAGCTCACCTGGTGAGGCCCTTTTGAAGTTGCCCTGGATCTGGGGGGAAGAACTTGACAATGAAGCGAAACGTCAGGTCAGTGGTACCTGATACGGGGAGAGACAGACCTGGGTTATTCAAGCCTTATTATTAAGCTCCTGAGACCCTACTTTTGTGCATGTAGAAATCTAAAAACCTTTTCTCTCTTGGGTCTCAGGGTGGTACAGACCCACCCTGACAAACACACATACATTTTAGTCATACGTTTTAGAAAAGATCAGCATTCTGTTTGGCTCTATGTTTATCACTGCTCATGTTTTTTGTAGATACCCTTCATTCATAGAGACTGATATCCATGATCCAACTGATAATTTTAACATATAAGTTGCCCTAAGCAAAACCAAAAGGGACATCGGCGAATTGAAAAGGAAAGCAAAGAATGAATGTTTCTGGTTGACAATGCAACCATCACATAAATTATCTGAAACTTACATTTAACTTGCTTCGCCAGGGGTTTAAGCAGTTCCAACCACACCTGAAATAAAAGTAAGCATGAACTGAATATTTTAAATGTCAAAAATCTCCTCGATTGATCTCTGCTTCAGGATTTAGCTGTAATACTAAAATCTAAGGAATCGACCTATTGCATCATGGGGTTTCTCTGTGGCACTCACATAGCTGCCGCTATGGTGACGAAACTCCAGTCCAAAGTACTCCTTCTCCAGCAGCTTTAGGTATCCACACACTTTGTTGAAGAAGTCATTTCCCAGGATCCGTTGCTGCAAAGCAATACGTAAGGAATAATTTGAGTTGTTTGTTGTTGCTTCCCAGAACCACTCCTCATCGCCTCTCCTCTACCAAAAAGCAAAATGGCTTCATTTAAATGTACTAAATATAAATGTAGCCAAAAGTGCCCTGACACAGATATACTCTTGACCCTTTGATCATTGAAAAGGAAAAACAGGGTACTGTTAGATGTTTAAAAAATTAGGATGATGTTCAGACCATTTGCAGTGCATTTGTTCACTGTCAGCATACCTACAGCTAGTGCCATGATATGCAATTGCAATGCATATTTTAAGAAGCTATTTACTTTATTTACACTCAATTCAGTTATATTCATGAATGATTTTATATGTGGCTTGTAAGCTTGGCACAGCAGCCATTTTGGGCCAAAATCACCACACGTGAGCACTGCAGAGAAGGGGAACTGCTGGGCCACTTTTACATTATTGGTATTTGGCAGACGTACAGTTGACTAAGCAGGAGGCAATCCTCCCCTGGAGCAAAGCAGGGTTAAGGGCCTTGCTCAAGGGCCCAACAGCTGTGCAGATTTTACTGTGGCTACACCAAGATTAGAACTACCTACCTTGCGTGTCCCAGTCGTTTACCTTAGCCACTACGCTACTGGCCACCCTACACTTAGATCTAAGGATGATTAGGTGAAGTGAAATAGCTTATGCCAGTATGTTGCCTGAATGAACCCCCTACTCTGCAAAAAGGTGCTACTGGGATATTTAATGACCACAGTGAGGCAGGACCTTAGTTTAATGTCACAAATGAAAGATGACATACAGCGCAGTGCCCTAATCACTACACAGAGCAACTGACTTTTCTAAAGTTTGGTCCAGAGAGGAATCTGGGAATCTGTCCCCGCCTGGCCAACCACTTCTGCCAATAATGAAGTTCTCCCTGGAGGTACCCCATCTAATACTAACCCACCCTGCTGTAAAATCCAGCTGCTCAAGCTGGTCATAAACTGGTTTAGCTGGGTATAATCTGGTCAACTAGCGTGGCCAAGCTTTGACGAAGCTGCCCTAGTTGGGTATGAGCTGGTCAACCAGCTAGTGCTGGGATCTGGTCTAAACTGGCCAACCAGCTAGACCATGTCAAGCAGAGAACTGGTCTGAACTGAGCAACCAGCTACCAGCTGTTTCAAAACCTAGCTTGATCCATTTTTGTCAGCTCTAGTTTGGTTTGCTGGTAAGGTGTGTGAATCTTGGTGGATTGGGTCATACCAGTTCATACCAGCTCGGTATAACTAGCCTGGGCACAGAGCCAACAACTTTTTTGGTATTATTATTATTGCTGCAGTCACGAGGGAGAGCCTTAAAAAAACATCTTAATCACTTAGCCTCGCCCCGAGGAACTTTCAGACTGCTCGTGTACAGCTGGTGCATCCTGACTCTGAGGCGGCCGTTGCCATGGCGGCATTGAGGAGGACAGGAACGTGGGCGAGGCGCGGCGCGAATTCCGTCCTCCGCTGACAGCAAATGCCCGCCCGCCCGGGACAAACGCAGAGGCACCCTGTGTTTATCAACACAGAGGACACCGGCAAGCTCCCATTACCCTGTCACCTCCGACTCAAAAATAGAAGGAAGAGAGCGAGAGGGAGGAAGAGGGACGACTAAAACCACTTATTAGCGAACGCCGCTCGCCAACGAGATGCTTTCCGCTCGTGCGGCAACCCTCGAGACTTTAACTCTACACTCACCCTGCGCATGTGGTTCAGACGAGCTGCGTCTTAGAGCTGTGTGTAATCGTGCAGTGCTATTCTTATTTTAAAAAACCGAAAAGACATCCTTGCCCAGGGCCATTTAAAAAAAAAAAAAACCTGAATCCAAAATATTAGATGTTTACCAAATCAAAGTAATCTCCTTTCTCAGGAGGCCACAGCAGTGTTGAGCCTGGGAGTCCCAAATCTCACTCAATGAATCAAATCCCAATCCCTTTATAAACTCCAAAACCACAGCAGTGCACTGCTCAGCATAGCCTGCACCAGCTAACACCCCGGCAGCACTCTCATTGACCTTGACTGATATTGCTGGCTGCTGTGGCTCTACTTATTTGCTTAGGAAATATCCTCGTCAACAGCGCGGCTCGCTTTAGTTTTGTTTTACACGGTACTGCCAGTCCCGAGGAGCTGCTTTTAAAGGGACTTTTCAGCTGGAATGGCCTAGACCACATTTCCTAAAAATAATGCTTAATTTTAACAGTGAATTGTTTCACAAGAAAAGCTGAACCACTTCCCTATCTTCCAGGGTAAAAAAAAAAAAGCTACGACTTCTACAATGCAACATTGAATAATCTGTTACTGCACGCTTCTTTTGGAGTGCATGTTGAATGGATGGATGGATGGATGGGTGGATAAATAAATAAATAAATAAATAAATAAATAAATAAATAAATAAATAAATAAATAAATAAATAAATAAATAATCTTTAACTGGCAGCTTATAAATCCACAAAGCGCTGGTGTAGAGTCCTTTATCCTATAGCTGCTGATTTGCTGGCCCATGATTAATGACGTCTCCCACACTTTCAGCCGCGTCCACTGTCCCCCCAGGCGGCTGCATACTCCGGAGACGCGCTTTCCTCGCCGCACCAAGCGCAGGAATCTCTTCTGTTCTCCACTGATGCTCGTCTCTATTCACTACTCGTCGCAGCGAGAGAAACGGGACCCCGCTCGAAGCCCGCGGGCACTAGGGCACTAATGCGCAATGAGAGAAAAGCAGTGGGGATAATGGGAGCCGAAATGTAACCACTTTGCAAGGAAAACACATCCCCCCAGCTGTCAGTCATGCCATTCTGGGGGACCCGAGTCAACAGAAAGCTGCAGGTCCAAAAGGGATGGCTTTTATGGATGTCTTTTAGTGTGCAGATGCTAAACCTGCTTCACCGATCTAATGCATCTTAATCCAAGCCGTCCACTGGAAATCAAGGGCAGACTAAAGTGCAATGTTGCACTAGTTTCAATAATTGTGCTTTGATCATTCCGAAGTTATAAATAGCAAATAAAGTTAATAAAATCAAGCAGATAATAAATCAGAACACTCACACGAGTAATTAGCTTCCATCATACTGAAAGTGCATTGAAAGCTATGTTTATATTTTGCAATCCACAGCTTCTAATATATTTATTGTCGACATAAATTTAAATCGAATGACCAAATGTTTAAAAAGCGATAAAACAGAAAAATTCTAAAATTATGGCAACCGACATAAACAGTGTGCCCTGCGATGGACTGGCGACCTGTCCAGGGTGTATTCCTGCCTTTCGCCCAATGTATGCTGGGATAGGCTCCAGCCCCCCTGCGACCCTGATCAGGATAAGCGGGTTCAGATAATGGATGGATGGATGGATGGATGGATGGACATAAACAGTTCGAACGATTCAAACATCTATAAACACTCAACTACGCCGTGAAATGTTGTGTAAAATCAACTCCAATATAGCATATTGAGTCCATTCGACACATCTGGACATACATGAACTGTTACAATGAAAGTAACACTTTATATTTGTACATATATTCACAGTGTGTGGTGGCAATAACAATATCATATTAATACCGTAGGTTAAACTCTCATAACCAGAACTCATGTTCATCTTCAATGACACAATGACATGTAGTATATCAAATTTTATCAAATTGTGAAAGAGTAGCTATGTATGGTAGATAGTAGGATAAATTACGTCCACCTATTCTAAACTCGTCGCATTTACAATAATTATAAGTAAAGTGCTTACTTCGACTTCAAAAATCTTGTCGCTGTCATCCAGGAAGATGACCCGAAGACGCAGCTTGCTCTCCCTCGAGCCCTTACGCGCCGGGTTTTTAACTGGAGTTTTGAAGAGATCGAACTTGCCCCGGCTGTCCCCCATCCTCAGCAGCCGGTCTCGACCCGACACCCTGTGACCAAAAACACCACCGTAGACGACAGAAACCCGGAAACTCCGGCGAGGCGCATTCGAAAACGAACCCCGCGCTCGCAAAGGTGCATAGATGATGCTGGTGGGATTTGCAGTGTTCACTGAATGTATATTCCGTGCACCCGAAACTAGTCGAACGGATATTTACGTCTGTGAATTTGGTATGTCATTACATTGCAGATTCGTGTCCCACCCACTTCACAATCCAGGCTAATTCCACAAATATAACTATAAAATAGCTACAGTTGCGTTACACTCGGAAATTCACTCAAGTAGTTTGTGTTCTATTGGACAACAAAGCGCAGTTCTGCTACAACATTACAACTGGAGATCATGTTTAAAAACGAAAAACAAAAGTTTCGTTTTTTTTTCTATACACGATTTCCTATCGATGTGCCGTCATGATCCAGCATGCCCGGACAATATTTAAGCACGTGCAATTCGATCCAGATAACCCTTTCCACTTATTATATCGATAACCAACATTTACCTTGATGTATTTCTTTTCTGGGAGTCATAATCTCGTCGACGCAAAGGATGCTTTCTATTAGTTGTTCTGGAGCTGTCAGGATCAGGATAGCTCAGTAAATCAAAGCAAGGATTTGCCAGGGAGCGCGAGGGGCAGCAAGAGTCAAAGCCAGCCAAAGGTCACCTGACCTGGTAGCTTCGGCCGCTCTGGGCTCCGCGCGTGCGTGCGAGCGAGTTCCGAATCGAAAGGGCTGTCTTCGCCACAAATCTGCATCGCTGGACTGAAGTCTTTGACTTGCTTTTCTCATTGCCACGTCACATTGGATTGTCTCAGTACGTTAAATTGTTTAAATAAAGTCAAATTTAAATGTGTTAGTGCACAGAAGTTTCGCTGAGCTGGAACAAGAGGAAACATGCCAGTGTTCATCTGGCCAGCTGAGCTGCCAAATGCCACCTATCACCCTTGAGCTTGCCTGCAGCTTCCCAGAATCATACCTGCCCTCCTGCCTGCAGACAGGGGTTCCACCAAGGATTTTGGGCCCCGTGAAAAGATCTGACATTGGGCTCTACCACCACAGAAAATCCCGTTTTTCTTGAGGACCCCTGTTAGTCAGGGCACTTGTAACTCAGAAGCGTTCATGGTGTCTTCTTGCTTTATCTTCCAGTGCCATGCCACAGTGTGCCTGTCTTGTTGACCGTTTGCTTGCCTTGTAAGATAACATTTGTCAATTTTATATCATGTAATTCATTCCTCGTATTTAATCAGCAACTTTCTCATGCTCCAAGTGCTTTACAGTGATGAGGGAGAAACTCATGGAAGCCATTTTGCATCAGAACACTCGCCACACATCAGCAAATTGAAATACAGTAGGCTCCAGAATTATTGGCACCCTTGTCAAATATGCACAAAAATACTGCAAACTAAAAAATAATACAGTTATTGATATAAGCTTTCTTTTTCAGATATGTTTAAAGTAGTGAGCTTTATTGGAATCAATGGAATCAACCAAAGAATGACAGCCATGTGCCTTTTTATATCATTTGTGATAAGGATAGAAAGCACAGCACCTTTCCTCCATGCAGAACATTTCAGAATCATTGATATCTTTGGGTTTGTGTTTATGGGCCCCCTGTTCAGTTCAGACCGCAGGTTTTGATGGGATTTATTACATTACATTACATTACATTATTGGCATTTGGCAGACGCTCTTATCCAGAGCGACGTACAACAAAGTGCATACCCATAACCAGGGATAAGTTCGCTGAAAGACCCTAGAGGTAAGTACAATTTCAACTGCTACCTGTACAACAAAGATAAGGCTTTTTTTTTTTTTTTTTTAACAAACAAACAAACAAACAGAGCAAAAGTCACCAAAGTTAACTACTCAAACACTGCTTACCTAGCCAACTAAAAATACCGATACAATGTTGTTATGTTATGTTATGTTATGTTATGTTATGTTATGTTATGTTATGACTGAGAACGGCAATTGGAGAACATGGATGTTATTTTCACTTAACCATTTCTGTGTGTGTGAATTTTGATGTATGTTGATGTGTGTGTATGTTTGGAGTCATTGTCCAGTGGGACAATCCACCAAGTCTCAGCGTCCTGGCAGAGACAACCGCATTTTCATTATGCCATTGATCTTTAATAGTGCCCCTGGACTACTGGCAGCAAAATATCTCTAAAACATGATTGTTTGACTGTAGATATGAGGTATTTTTGTACACATTCCTCTTTTGTCACGAAACATGTTGATAGTGTGTATGGTCAAAACATTCAATTTTGGTCTCATCTGACCACTCACTTCCAGTCATAATTACAATGATGTTTGCAAACTCCAGATGCTTGGTAAGGGCTGCCTTTGTGCCACCCTGCCAAAGTTGTAGTTGGTTTGGAGGTTCATTTTGAGACTTGGTGTCCCCAAGATGCAACCAGTCTCTGCAATTCTTAAACTGTGATCCTTGGGTTCTTTATGGCTTCCCTCAACTTGTCTTGTCCTGATCTTCCTCACCATTCGTGGGGACAACGTGCCCTTGCGTCCACTTCCTGGCAATTTGCAAACATTTCTATTTCTTTGACATCGTATTATTATTACTTACAGTGTAATAATAACACAGTGGTATGTACAGTGCTAAGTGGTATGTTCCCACTACCAGACTTGTGAAGGTCAATCACCATATGTCTCTTCTAAATTGACAGTTCTGTGGCTTTCCCCATGCTGATGGATGACAAGGGGATTTTGCATGCTTGTTACCTCATTTTTAGACTCAAGTGAAATAAGAATTGATGGAATGACACAACATAGTTCCTTTAGACTGAGATTAGCCACCCACAGTGGTGCAGTCTTGGTCCTTTCCTTTTTATAAATATTATACATGTGGTTATGATTCTTGGGGCCCACAGTTTTGAGGGGTTCACAGTTGGTGAGGGCATCCCAGTATGATTAGGGGCCCAGAGCAATATTCTTTCAGGGGGCCCAGCATTACTAGCTATGCCCCATAACCAGGAGTGTATTTACCGTTTGTCTTCTGGGGAAATTGCAATTCTATTATAACAACACTAGATGGCGACCTGTGCGCACAATACAAAGCTCTTCAACGATGAATTCACCTGGATCCTTTATGTGCTGAAGTTAAAATTTTAGTTATCGCTTTGTGATTGCATCCAACAATTTAATTTAATTTAATTATGGTAACTTATTTGAGCTGTCCTGATTTATTCCCATTTATATCTCATTCAAGGTTGTACAATACTTTATATTGTGTAACATTCATTGAGCAGATACTCTTATGCTAGACCTGGCCACTTTCATTGGTACGACTTTCTGGTCCTCAGGTTGACAAACACCAATAACAGACACCCAAGGCAGTCAAAAGCCTACAATCAAGAACAGATACTGTAAGCTATTTTATACCTGCACTAAGGAAGAGATTGAATACACCTCTCTAATTAATCATTTAGGTTCCCTAAAATAGGGGGACTATGTATAAAAATGGATTCAATTGCTACACAGATCACCTGATACGGATATACAAATTTAAGGTGACTGTCTGCACTTTAACCGCACATTCATTGTTTCATTTCAAATCCAATGTGCTTGGGTACAGATCCAAAAGAACAGAAATTTCACTCTCCAAATATTTATGGACTGCACTGTATATACACTCAATGACCACTTCATTAGCTTCAAGCTGATAGGAAGGCAACAGTAATGACACATTACAACAGCTGTATGCAGAACAGCATGTCTGAACACAACACGTTGAACCTTGAAGCGGATGGGCTGAGCAGCAGAAGTGCTTATAGCACTAAAGCATGCTAATTGTATTAAGGAAGAACAAAATACAGATCCTGAATACATAGCTACAGATTACATTCAGTTGAAGACTGAGGCATGTACACTTTTAGCTAATTACTGATTCAAATTAAACACTTTAGTGCTGGCCCTCCAAGATTTAAGTTTGAGATTTCTGCTGTAAATGCATTCACGTCTCTCGATTTCTGCAGTCCATGACACAATTTAGATGAATAACCTTCATTATACTGAGGATAAGCCTTTTTATTCACAGTGCAAAGTTATACTGCAATAACTGCTACAAATGTAGGCCAACTTTATTTAATTTGAGTACTGGTGATGCCACCACTAAGGCTACAGTTGGTGTTGTGTTTACTGCGTTATCAAAGGATATGTGTATAGCTACACTGGCACCTGCGAATAGAAAATATAGCAAGGTAAGATGCGAGATGCATTTTCTTTGAGACGGCAGGGCAGGATGATAATGTGAACGTAGGCCAACATTAGGTAACATGTTAGCTAATGCATTTTAACGATACTGTTATTACTTTTTTCCGCCATTATTTAACCCGGGAAGGCAGTGATAGTCCAAGACGGCATTACACTCTCGAGCCAAGAATATATTTAACATCTGAGAAGAGCTTCTCTGTGTGATTTCTCCGGTGTCCCCCTCCCGCCGCGCGAGCGAGGCGCGTCTCCGGTCGCCGCCTTGCCCCTGGCTCTCCTTACCCTTTCGCGTCTTAATGTCAAGACTCGTCACGCGGAAAATTGATTCCCAATGATACAATTTAGCAGCGGGGGTATCTCACCGGGAGAAAGGAAACAAAAACACGGCAAGACAATTTCAAGTAAGAGCACGAGAGAGAGAGAGATTATGTCGGCTAAGATTTCAGCTAAACACCGTGTAAGGGAGATAGGTGTGAGGATGAGATGTTGCTGGGGGTAGGGGTTAAATGTCTTTCTCAAAGCTTAAAATTCTGCGTAAAACTGTGAGCCTGGGTTGGACAACGCACTGCAGATGTAACCACTCTATGTGGCAATGGTTTGGAGTATTTCATCAGTATCACTGTATTTTTTCCTGTTTACTTTAGGGCTGGGTTGGCCGGCTGTTGATCATTTGTTGGGGTGCCAGTCTGCATCCCAGCTGCTGTTGTGCTACACATCACCATCTAGCTACACATCACCATCCAGCTACAAATCCCAGTCCTGCTATACATCTCCGTTCTGCTATACATCTCCCTTCTGCTACACATCACCTTTCACGGTTAGATTTTTCACATGGACACTGCCTGCACCCGGCACAGCATATTTTTCCACAGCGCTTCATTAGCACTGCCCTTTGTGTGTGTGTGTGTGTGTGTGTGTGTGTATGTGTGACAGAAGCATGCAGGTCTGCTGCATATACACACGCAGAAGAAATACACACACTTACACACATACAAACGCATGCGTACACATGTATACACTCAATGTAAATGTCGCTTTAAGTACAACCATGAGCGTGCACATATAAATGTATGTGCATACTGTACACACAGCCATGAGCGTACATACACACACATACACACACACACACACACAAATTGCATTTTCTAGCTAAACCCAAATCCCCAGCAAAGAGGACTGTATTAAAGCAATCTACACTTAGGGAAATTAAAAGAGGAAGTGTGTATGAAGCAATGAGTGTATTTCCACACACTCCAACCTCGAATAGAGAAATTCTGCCCTGGGAAAGGTGACATTTTGTTAGCCAGAAAAGATCAGCATTCTTTCCATAATGCTGAAGCAGAGAGGAACATGGTCTCCATTGAGGGGCTGGCATTTGGCTTGCTGATGCAGAATTAGGGCAGTTTTTGTCTTGCCATTTGATCAGTGTGCGAAGAGGATTGGGAATGTGGTTCTATTAAACAGGGGGAGAGAGATCTGAAACGACTAACGGGTCACAGGTTTCGAACAGTAAAGCTGTCATTCAGTGGCATTACCCTTTAAATATGATGGCCCCCAAAAAAGATGGGCCAAAAAAAAAAGGTGTCACTCTAAAATGTCAGGACGGTCATTATGAAAATGTCACAGTGCTATAATATGGGCCCCATTGTCTGCCCGGGGTGGCTGAGTGGTTGTTCGTTTGGAGTGCAGTGCAGGTCCTGAAGGTGTGGCCAGGCTGACCAGCTACTTATCTGAGGTTGTGGACAACACACTTACAGTATATACATCACACACACACGCACATGCACACACACGCACGCACACACAAGCACACACGCCCACACACACATAAGCACACACGCATTTACACGCACACACACCACACATGCAGCCACACAAGTGCACACACACACGCACACACACACACATAGACATCTACATCTGCATACAGAGGCACACACAAACACACATGCACACATACACACACACACACAGATGCTAACACACTCAGGTGCAAACAATTACACATACTGAGAGACAGCGAGAGAGGGAGAAATAGCGCGAGAGAGAGAGAGAAAGAGAGCGAGAGAGAGAGAGACCCCGTCACTGGGAGGAACAGATGTGGGAAATGTCAGATTAGCATATGTGAGTGCCACAGCTCAAAACAGGAGCGTGTGCTCACAGCTGTTTCCCCACACGGAGACCCACAATGCATTTCACCCCGAAGCCAAAGTCCAAGCCTGTTTCCCATTTCTCCTGGCTCTGAATTCGGGGGGGGGGGGCCCACAGGAGGCACGGTTCCTGCTGTACGTGTGACGCGCGGGGAAGAGAGGTGTGGAAGTGATTCACTCAGGCAGTCCGTCGAAAGACATTATTGCTTTTATTACTTGGGTGAGAATCGATACACATCGTGTTATTCTGGTCGCCCGCTGCTGGCTCCTCCTCCCTCGCATTCTCACCTGTCAATCACACCTGCGCCACTGACACTGCGCCTCCTCGCGTCCTACACCCACCCCTCTCCCCAAAATCCCCCCCTCCGATCTGGACCGCTGCTGCTGTAGCCTCCTACCTCAGTCTCTGCACCCCTTCACAGTATTAGTTCTGACACTTCAATTAAATCACCTTTTCCTCATTCTCATTAGGGGGGGGGAGGGTTGAACCACTGAAGCTGGACTCCTCCAAGACCGTACCCCACAGAAGGTTTCAGAGACGGGGTGGGGGCTGGGGTGGGGGTTTTTCGGAGACCAGACGAGGGACTGGGGTGATGGAATGCGGAGGGAGCAAGAGTTACTGTGAAAGGAAATTAGGTAAAAGAGAGAAAAGACCAAAATAAATTGAAGATGTTTTACTGTTTCTCCTTAGAAGAACACAGTACCAAATCGGACTCAACTTCCATTGTACACTGCTAAAAAAAAATCATCAAAACTATTTGCTGTACCTAAATTGGACAATGTTGTTTTCAGAAAAGACAAACTTCTTTTCATGAAATGAAGTGATAAATAATGGAAAATACTCAGTATAAATACATATACAATACCAAGTTACCAAACATTACATATATACAGTAGTGTGGAAAAATTGCATCCCTGGTCAAAAAGCCTCTTACAATTAATATCTAAGTGAACAGAAGTAACCCTGACCTCTAAATGGTACAATGTTAAACATGACACATTTCTTAAAATTAGTGCAAAAGCTTGGGAACCCTGTCAGTTAATAATTTGTAACTCCTCCTCGGGCAACTATAACAGCTTGTAAATGCTTCCTGTAGCCAGCTGAAATTCTTTCAATTATTGCTTTTGGAATTTTTCCCCATTCCTCCTGGCAGAACACCTGTAGCTCAGAAATATTGTTTGGCCTCCTTGCAGGTACGGCATGTTTGAGGTCTCTCCACAGATTTTTAATAATATTCAACTCTGTGGACTGTAGTGGCCATTCCAAAACCTTCATCCGTCATTCCTGGAGGTACTTAATGGTTGAATTCGAGGTATCATCTGGATTGTTGTCTTGCTGGAATACCTAACCTCTCTTCAACTTCAATGTCTGGACTGACCTTTGAACATTAGAACATTATCTGTTCTTCCTTCCACTCACACAATATTTCTTCTGCCCCCAGCTGCCACACAACCCCAAAGCATAATGGATCCACCTCCATGCTTCGCAGTTTTCAGGGTATTTTTCTCTAAAGATTTCACCCTTTTATAATTTATAATAATAATAATAATAATAATAATAATAATAATAATGATAATAATATTATATTATAATAAAAAAAGGAAATAAATCTTGCTTTAAAATCTACAGAAAGGTCTCATGTTTAACTCTATACCATTTTGAGTTCAGGTTTGCTTTCGATCACATACAGATTCATGGTAACAGACATTTAAACCAGGAGTTTTGCACCCCACTATACGTATAATATTATAAATTATATAAACCCATAGATACATACATATAAAAACACATACACACAGATATATGAATACATAATATCAAATGAATGTATGCTATATACAATCTGATATATAAAATAATCTGCTATATACAAACACCACTCACACACACACACACACACACACATTTGCTCATAACACACACAGCTAAGGTAACACACTGGACTAATGAAGCATGCAAGATTATCCTAAAACTTATTACTAAATTCCAGGTCTCTGTAATGGAATCCCTGCTAATCCTTTTATATGAATCCTTGGGATGTTTCTATACAATTATATCTTTTTTTTTCCAGAAGTTAAATCGGTCATTTCGGGCTAGCAGGAAGGTTTGGGCATGTGGAAGTCTGTGGAAGTCTTCGTCTCCAGGCAGAGGAGTCACCAGGGAGAGCCGATCACCTTCCCCCGTCTGCAGGGGGCTGAGTCTTTCCAAAGGACGAACGGCTCGCTAATTAAAAATATAATGAATATTTAATTACGTTTTTGTCAGGCATTCATGCGATATTCCATTTACACACTGTGTCGAGACACAGACATCCATTTGAGGGACTTTAGTTTAATCCCCATCAAGCAGAAATTAAATGTGACTTATTTCTTTCTTTTACCGAGAAGCTGAAAACCGGATTTCGGTCATGGTCAGGGCTGAAGTGCAACGCTACACCAAAACATCATGGTCGAATGGGACAAACTTCCCAGCTTTGAGAAATTCTTATACGCCCCCTCCCTCCCAAGTATGATGAAATTGCACTGTTTTTTTAACACAGTAAAAAGAGGTGAAAAACTTATTATACACTATGCAGCGGGATGATGAACAATGCAATCCTGGCCTAGTGAAGCAGCTTGGCCTGTAGCGTAGCGGTTAAGGTAAACGACTGGGACACGCAAGGTCGGTGGTTCTAATCCCAGTGTAGCCACAATAAGATCCGCACAGCCGTTGGGTCCTTCAGCAAGGCCCTTAACTCTGCATCGCTCCAGGGGAGGATTGTCTCCTGCTTAGTCTAATCAACTGTACGTTGCTCTGGATAAGAGTCTCTGCCAAATGGCAAATGGCAATAATGTAATGTAATGTAATGTATTGAACCAGTGGGGCATGGGATAGGCCCCGAAGGTGACATCTCTCAGGTTTGCTCCTAGATCTGTAGGACCTGCAGAAAAAGGGGGCTTGACATGGCTGGCATAGGCAAAGATGTGTTTACCTTGGTGTAAAATCCAGCTATGACCTGCGCCCAGCTGTTTCAAAACCTAGCTTGAGCTGGCCAACTCATGTTGAGTATGGAGCTGGTCTGAACTGGTCAACCGCCTACCAGCTACCGGCTGTTTTAAAGCAGGGTATGACAATGATCTACATCCAGATAGCACGGCTTCCTGGGCGGGCCTGAAGCCTGCCGGCACGCTCCGATCAAATCAGAATGAAGAAGAGGGATGATTGGCAGCCCCATTCAGAAAGGGGCGGTCCTTGTCATGCCTAATCCCCCACCCCCACCCCCTTTCCAGATTCTCTTCATATCACAAGACATGACATCTTAATAAAGTGCTGAGCGCGAAACCATCTGCAATCACGCAAGCCATCTAATGTCGTCCACAAAGACCTGCTTCAGACACCGGGGTAGCCCTTGATATGCCATTAACCCTAACTGACAGACGTTTAAAGTGATACCTCTCTAATTAACTGTCCGCTCGCCCGCCGTAGCGAAGCGCTCTGTCCCAGCCGGGGGGACACCCCCGCCACGCCGGCACCGCCGCCCGCCTCTCACCCCGTGACATCACTCCGCATCGCCGCTAAATTAACAGTCGTGAAAAGGCTCCCCCCCCCCTCCCCCCCCCCCTCGCCCCCGCCTCGTTACGGCCTCTAAATGCCATTTCGGTTTCTATCACGGCGGGAATCGCCGGCGCGAGTTTTTAATACGACGGCAAAACAATAGAAGCCATTAAGGGCCTCGCGTGTGACAGCGCGCTTGCCGATGATTTATGAGTTGGCGCATAATCTGATTATTCTATTAATTCCACTGATGACTGCTGGAGCTAACACGGAGAAGGTCACATCCCGTATAAATCCCCTCTCCAACCCCGCATTAACCCCCGCGCAAAACAACGGCCTCAAACCAGTTGTTTCTGTAATTAAGGGGTAATGGAACAAGAAGTTAAAATAAGCTCGGGGCTCTAGTCGTCCAACCACAGGCCCGACTGGACCTGAGCGATGCAGGGGATAGACTGAGAGCTTTCATGAGCTGCATTTTACCTGGATGATTTCAATATTTACCTTGTAATACCTTTATAATTTTTATATATTTCTACCTGTGAAATTTGCTTTTGAAATGCATGCTGTTAGGTTCCGTCTCTAAGTTCTGGTGGAGCTGTGAGTAAAACCAAGTGACACGACCGTATACAAAATAAACACAAAACACAGAAAAATATAAAGTAACCAAAGCCAATAAAAGAAGGGGAAAAAAACAAACCCAGTGGCATGACATTTCCTACACCTGAATTCAGATGGGCAAATCATGTTTTGACATGAATAAATAGATAATCAAACCCAGTTCAAAAGTTCTACTGTTGTATTTCTTTGAATAAAAGGGACAATTTTGCCAGAAACAAAACAAAACATGACTCAAGCCCTGGTGTGTTTATTCACAGATTTCAAGAATCTAGAATACATGCCCAGAGTGGGAATTTCCTGTCTACTTCATTCAAAAGCACCCTGTGTAAAATCCAGCTATGACCAGCTTGAAATGACCCAGCTTTTTGAAAACATAGCTTGAGCTGGTCAAACCAAGTTGAGCATGGAGCCGGTCTGAACTGATCAACCAGCTACCAGCTGTTTCAAAACCTAGCTTGAGCTGTTTTTTTTGAGCAGGGCAAGCATTGGAATCCAGCTAAAGTAGCTGTAGTAAGACAGGAAAAAATATTTCTGCTTCTGTTACTCTGACCGCTCATAAATAAGGTACTGCATACTGTGGAACAGCCGAAAGCGCCAGTTGAGGGACATAAGAGAAGGACCAGGCCTATGTGAACTTACTGTACAATGTATGACTGAAATGCACCTAAAAAGAAATATCAATTTGTTCACATAGCTGATAGTTATAGCCAATGTGACATTTTCATCAGTTCATACAGCTGGGTGTTGTGGCGGGAGCCTTGCTTGCTCAGGGGCAGAGTGACAATATGTATTGACATGTGATTTGAACCTGCAACCCCACCAGTCAATTTCCTTAACAACTACACCACTGCCTCCCACACAGCTGGCCAATCAGCACAGCCGGCTGCGCTGCATGTGTACATGGGGTGGGTGGATACTGCCCCTCATCTACAGTGAGGTCCGTAAATATTTGGACACAGACAAATTTTAAAGGGTCATTTCTACGCAGTTAACTCCATAGGGACTTTGCAGTCTAATTTATATCTTAATCTGAGGCTACTTGCGTCCATATGGAGTTAACCGTGTCGGAACTACAGCCATTTAGAATTGCATCACTGTCCAAATACTTATGGATCTCACTGTATATGCCATCTGACATGGAACCTGCTCTTTCCTACCGAGCCAGTGCGCCGCCGTGTTCTCCTCCACACTGTCACAGGTCAGGCATTAGTATCCACACTTACCGGCACGTTCCACAGGATGATGGCAGTTGTTTCTGTCTCTTTGCTGTCCTGCCTTTAATAAAGGAAAACTGTGCTTGACATTGTCACGTTTTTAAATAAAGCCGGCTTGGCAAAGTTTATCAGCGGCTCTTCTTTAACCCCACAATAACAAAAGCGCTTCTCGACATTTTCCCACGAAGCAGTCAATTACGCCCGAGTCCATTAATCTGAAGGATCTTTACACGGCTCCTGGAACCTTCACAGGGTCTGCTGCAGATAAAGGAGGCGGCCGAACACCACTCCTGGGCCTTTGTGTAAATATAATGGAGTTTTCACCGCGTAGATGATTGTTTCTGATGCTCTTAAACATTCATAATTCAGAGTCCTGTCAACACTGAAGATTTAGAGGTCCTGGGAGAATTTTGACAGCCAATGTCCTTTTCAAAACAGTGTGCACACGCGCGTGTGTGTGTGTGTGTGTTTGTGTGTGTGCATATACTTATGGCTAGGATGAAAACATCAGGCAGATGTATTCAGAAGCGTTTAACGTGCTGTATGGTTTGTTTACTTGTAATGAACAAATACAGCGCTTCCCCTCACTTTAACACACTAAAGAGAGGCGAATCGGCTATGAAAAAAAGGAAAAACCACCCAATTATGTTATTAGCAACAAGCTAGAAATTACCTTGATAGCCACAATACTCGCCTCACAGCAAGGAGGTCCTGGGTTCGAATCCCCGTCGTGCGTGCCTCTCCCCGTGTCTGCGTGGGTTTCCTCCGGGCACTCCAGTTTCCTCCCACAGTCCAAAGATATGCAGGTTAGGCTGATTGGAGAGTCTAAATTGCCCGTAGGTATGAGTGTGTGAGTGAATGGTGTGTGTGCCCTGCGATGGACTGGCGACCTGTCCAGGGTGTATTCCTGCCTTTCGACCCAATGTATGCTGGGATAGGCTCTAGCCCCCCTGCGACCCTGTTCAGGATAAGAGGGTTAAGATAATGGATGGATGGATGGATGGATGGAACCACAACACTGCAATAAACCATATATGAGCTTCTTGTCATGATATTATTATTGTGATGACATTTTCAAAGGAATTTCTTCTGAATCTCAAAAAAAGCCTACCTTGTCGTAGAATCTAACATGTAAAATGCCTTTCCAAAAACAAATCTATTTATATGTTATCTCTGCATATTATGATGTTCTCTGTTGTTATGTTAACTGCAAAGTTATTTTACTGAATATCGAAATACAAAATTCTGAAAATGCATATATACAGTACTGTGCAAAAGTCTTAGGCACCTGCATAACATTCTTTAAAAAATAATTAAAGGAAAGGTCCTAAATAAATGTGCTATACATTTTACATTTCGTTTGAGTAATTTGGCAGAATAGTCAATCAATATTTTTTGTGACCACCCTTCGGCGTTAAAACTGCATCACTTCTCTGAGATAGCCAACGCTGTCCTGCAGTTCTATAAGACAATCAGCAGGGAGGTTGTTCCAAGCATGTTGGAGAACTTGCCACAGTTATTCTGCAGACTTTGGTTGGCTCCTTGCTTCTCAGACAGCCTTGATCAAGTTTTTATGAAAAAAGTAGTCAGTTGCTTATAGTAATATGATACTTTTTAAAATGAAATACAAAAATGTCTCTGTAAAATTAAATCATTTGGAATGTGTTTGTCAAATGTGTTCTTTTATACTAATACACACACAAAAAATAAACATACATATAATAAAGTCTAGGGTGCCTAAGACTTCTGCACAGTACTGTATATTTATCCAAGTGAAACACGTTTATTTCTCTTATTCCTTCCTTCCGTGTGATCATACAGGAAAACTTTCATCAGGTGAAAGCACATGCAATTGTCCTCTTATTGTTGCATATGCATGCGTCAATCTAACCATTAGAATGCACTCTCTCCATCCATTAAGGTGGTATAAACATTAAACTTCACATTTATGAGGCTATACAGTGGCTCCCCTGAACTAAGTGACTTTGGTTTGTACTGGCGATTAAAGAATGTAACATTAACCTTAAATGTTACCGACAGCAAAACCGTGTTACTTACCGTAAGGGGAAGTGCTAATGTACTCGTCGGGCTGTGTTAGCAGTCCACCGTTTATTAACTGTTATGTGCTCTGCTGAAGAATAATTCACTGCACTGTACGTTAACTTGTACGTGCTGGCTCTCTCGCCGTGTGTTATGTTCCTGTGTTCTGTGTGTTAGTTTATCATTGTTTATTATCATCCATCCATCCATTATCTTAACCCGCTTATCCTGAACAGGGTCGCAGGGGGGCTGGAGCCTATCCCAGCATACATTGGGCGAAAGGCAGGAATACACCCTGAACAGGTCGCCAGTCCATCACAGGGCACACATACCATTCACTTACACACTCATACCTACGGGCAATTTAGACTCTCCAATCAGCCTAACCTGCATGTCTTTGGACTGTGGGAGGAAACCGGAGTACCCGGAGGAAACCCACACAGACACGGGGAGAAAATGCAAACTCCACACAGAGAGGCCCAGGCCGACGGGGATTCGAACCCAGGACCTCCTTGCTGTGAGGCGGCAGTGCTACCCACTGCACCATCCATGCCGCCTGTTTATTATCATCATTCTTATAATTTATTATTTTTCATATTCATGTCTGGTGTTCTGTTTATATTCGTTAGTCTTTGCACTCGTCTTCCCCTGTGATGTCTGAGTCTGAATGTTTTCTAGCCCAGTCAGCTCAGTCTGCGTGCCCCACTATTCGGGTGTTTATGGTAGTTCCGGGGTTCAGTCTTCCTTCCAATCTTACATTCCTTACTTCCTGCTTTCTCTCCATTTCATGTTTGTACATAGCACTAATATACTAATCCCAAATAACATAGAATTTGTACAGTATTAATTATACTAACACACTAATATGTTTGTCAAACTAACAAACTAACATTCACTAGTTTTGGGTATTTGTAATTTAAATCACTGAACTAACTTACTAACGCATCTCCAGTTTCAATTATGTTCTGTAACTCCGCCTCCCTATTCTATGATGACTTGCTTAGTTTCAGCGAAGTATTCGCACCTGTCTCTCTCTATCTCTGCATCTCCTGATTCTCTGCAATTGTCTACTCTCTAGCCCGGAGCTGTTTGTATTACATGTGTGTCATTGTGAATCCAGTCCGCGTTTTCGTTTCCCCCTCATTATTGTCCTATTACCCTGTCATGTGTCTCACCTGATGTTTATTTGTTAGACTGCCCTCACTTCCATGCCCCGCCTAGTTTGTCTCATTCCCCTGTGTATTTATACCTGTCCTTTTCAGTTGCACGCTGCTAGTTCGTCTTGTCCTGTTTCTGTTCCCGAGCCCTTGATTCCGTCCCCCAGTTGTTGCCGTTGCCGTTGCCGTTGCCGTTGCCGTTGCCGTTGCCGTTGCCGTTGCCGTTGCCGTTGCCGTTGCCGTTGCCGTTGCCGTTGCCGTTGCCGTTGCCGTTGCCGTTGCCCTTGTTCCTGAGTCCTTGCCCTAGTTTATTTGGTTTTCTGGCTTTGACCCCTGCCTGCTTCCCTGGACTCTTCTTTGCTTTTTGGATTTTTGTACCTCTGCCTTTTTGGACGGACCCCCTGGGTTTGACCCTGACATGTTTTTCGACTCTGCTCTGTCTGCCCCTTTTGATATTAAATCGCCATTTTTCTGCACCCCCGTCTGCTTCTGGTTCCTCTGTTCCCCCCGGCATAACACCACGGACAAACTGGCCGTTACTGTAACTGTGTGTGGTGTGAGTGCATCCTTGTGTGGACGTATGCGCTTCAGTGTGTGCTCGTGTGGACTTGGAGGTGAGTTTAAGAGTTTAGGAGATGAGTGAATCTTGGAGAAACGCATATAAAATTCCTGTGTACACAGCCGTCACCATCCAGTTTGTTATCAGCGGAGAGTTCCGGTAATTCCAGGAGCAGTACGCTCGAGCAGAGGGGTAATAGCCGGGACTGTTATTAACGGAAAACAAAGCGTCAGGTCTCCCAGCGAGCTGCTCACTGAGAATTAAATCCGGTTTGAGCCAAACAAATTAGACGTTTATCTTTATTGCCCTGTGTGGTTCTGTGCGTGCGTGCGTGTGTGTGTGTGTTTGTGTGCACGTGTGCGTGTGTGTTTCTGTGTGTGTGCGCATGTGTAATTGTGCGTGCATACATGTGTGAGTGTATGTGTGTGTGTGCGCGTGTGTGTGTGTACGTGTGCGTATGTATGTGAGTGTGTGTGTGCTTCTCTGTGTGTGTGTATACGTGTGTGTGTAAGATGTGGGGGTGCAGACCTGCGCAGGAAGGATGATCTGTGATCACAAACAGTGTGGAAAGCAGCGAAGCTGAAGTAATGCTTTTCTCCTCCTCCTCAGTTCATTGGGCTTTGACGGCTGTCTAATTGGAACATCACATCCTGGCATGCAAATTAAAGCGCCTGGCACGGCCAATCAATTCATCTCCCAGATGAGTCGCACCCTGGTCGCAGGGGGGGCGTGCCTGCACGGGCGTGCATGCACGTGTGTGTGTGTGTGTGTGTGTGTGTGTGTGTGCGTACCTGTGTGAGGCCAGGAAGCCAGCTTTGAGGGATCACATGAACAAAGACACGCGTGCGCTTACGGCTTCGTTAGCAGTTGTCCCAGCCGCTGCTCTGTGAACGTCTGAGATAATAAGAATTATTGAGTTAGCATGGACGTTCATCCATCAATCGCCGGTGGGCAGGTATCTGAATGATGGATAGCCCTGCTTTCTGCCGCTCTCTTCCCCTCTCTCTACCCCTCTCTCTCTCCCTCTCTCTGTTTCCTCTGAGCTGTTAACCCTTCTTAATCTTCTTTCGGGCAGCATGTGCAGATGCTGATTGTTACACTGGATGTGGCCGTCGGCAGTAGTATAGGTGTTCAAATGCGTTTAGGACGGAATTGAGTCCGAGATTTTTTATAATCACTAACTAAACGGCTACCCTGACTGATAAACACAGGCTCAAGGGATGATTCTCTTCAATTATTGGTAAACCTGTCCTCCTCCATAGGTTCACTGTTGAATCATCCTGAAAAAAATGTCATATAAGATAACATTAAAAAAATATAGGTGTTCCAAAATGAAGTAAAAAAACAATTTTATCCAATGAAGCATTGCAGTACTGTACAGCAATAATACTGATGACACGATAACAATAATGAAATCAATAGAATAATAATAACTATTTGATTATCTTTATTATTATTATAAATAATTACCATTATTTTTGGACTGCTCCAAATTTCTCTGTTTCCCCTGCCCGAGTGAAATGAGTTTTATCTTCACTCATTTAATGTGGACACTTTATGAAAACAGAAATTTAAACCTGTCTTGATTAGTACGTCATAAAAGAGCTAATCTCTTCGTTCATTCTGACTCAGTGCTTCTGTTTTCTCCTTGGCTTCTGGAATTGGAACACACGCGTCATCCTCTACCGAATGCTGACCGTGTCCTGTTTGGGTCGGCGGTGCGTGTTTGTGGTTCTGAGTCCCCGCAGCCAGGAGTGGTCAGGGCAGCTCCTGAATGATGTCACTCCAGAGCAATGCTCGGGTGACAATGGAATACAAGATGAATAAGTAGCTTTCCGGACAGAGCCCATTGTGCGATCCCCCATATAGCACGATGACTCACTCCAGTCGTTGAGTAAAGTATTTACACAATGGCAGCATTCTTTGAGAACACAGTGCAGATGGAAAGATTAAGGGCGCTATGAAAACGGACATCTGTACAGTTTGCTAACAGGAGGAAATTATTATTAGCCCCACACTTTCAGCTTCAAAGTATTTCTGTTTGAGGATTTCTTTGAGGATGAGATTGCTGTGGTGCTCATGTTTCTCGGTTTCTGTGGACTTAATCTCTCCATGTTTGAGCCATTCGCTTCTTGGACTCGTGGTAAACACTTCAGGCGGCAATATCAAACTAAGGTCCTGGAGGGCCACTGTGTCGATAGTTTTTTTTGTGTGGCTCCCTTTCCATCAGCAGTCAGTGTAGCGGTTCAACATTGGGCACTTTATGTCTCCTGTATCCCTCTTGCCAAATCAGTTAGTTGATGTCTGAAAAGCCACGGGCATTGAACTTGTGTTGATATCTCAACTCTGCATCATATATATAAGGAGCACGCAAGATCTTTTAGTATGAAAGGGGCATATCCTTAGTCTGAAGGTTAATTAATGGCTTAATTACTACCCTGATTAATTCCATTCACATGCATGTGAAGGAAAGTGATGGAATAAAATTAATTTAATCATTGATTAAACACTAAAATGTATCTTAGTGGAGCATATATTACACACATGTCTCTATGTTCATATAAATGTATTGACAAAAAAGTTGCTGATAAAGTGAAACTGTCAGGGACATGGCATACAGTTCATAATTATAGTTACACTTGTCCTCAATCAATGTCTTTAGCTACTTAAACCATTAACAGGTAATATAGTGTTTCTGTGCTTCACTGACCAAACAAAGTCCAACTTTGTACTGTCCCAGTCAAGTTCAAGTACAAGCACTGTACTTGTCGCATGAGTGAACACAGTGACTGTGCCAGTGACACAGCTATAGAAGGATCAAAAGAGCCCCTAAATAAAACATTTAAAAAATATTTATTTATGGTTTTCCATTGGGACTCTACGGTTGCATGCACTCCTGTGGATGAGCTACACTCAGTAAATTATCATGCGAGATGCTGCAGGTGTCTCATCTGGCCATTCGCTGAGCCTGTTTACTTATTTGTGGTACTTGTACTTAGTTTGCTTCACGCTCCGGAGAAACGAAGGAATACGGAGAGACGGAGCTCGGAGAGAGGGAGAGAGACGGAGGGCGGAGAAGGACAGGAATAAAGGGAGGAAGAGAGGGAAAGGGCAGTGAAAGAGAGACGTCAGGCTGAATGGCAGAAGGCCGGATTTAGCACAGAGAGCCTGGCTGTGGCTGGGAACAGCCGAGGTGGAACAGCCACAACAGGTCCCGCCAGCCTGGCGTCCTCAGCTTCTAGCCCCTACACTGGCGGGCAAGCGTTCAACTGGAGCACTCTTCACAGACACAGAGTTTATTTACGGACGGCAACAATACCAACAGCACTCCATACCATTAACCTCCCCTCGCAAACTAGTGCCGTCTTCTTTTGTTTGACTTGTCTGATGTTGAGCGCTATTAAACGCTCAGTACCATGATTTCTCAGGTGCAGCACAGACACGGGTGCAGTAGAAACACATTCCGTGATGAACAACAGACCGGACTTGCCTCCCTGCTAACAGATTGAGAAAATCATAAATTTCACATTTTCAGAGAACAGTTCAACCCAGAGTCGTTCTCTCTCTACCAGGGGAGTTATTTCATGTGTTATTTACAGCTGGGTGGAAAGTATGCGAGACACATCAAAAGGAAATAGACACAGGGTTTCTGGTGAGGATGTAGGGATGAGCCTCTCTCTTTCTCTCTCTTTGTCTCTCTATCCCTCTCTCTTAACAGCTTTGAAAAAGTACGGTTGCAGTTTGCGAGTGGTTTGGACAGGTTTTTGCCAGCATTATGTAAGAAATCAGTTGTTCAGCTGGCTTGCAGCTCTGCCTCCAATCCTATCCCCACCTGCGCAAGATCATATTCTGACAGAAGAAGTAACTGCCACATGATGGAAATTAATCAACAAATATGTCATCAAAATATTTTCCGTCAGAAAAGCGATTTACCGGACAACCGGTTACCGGTTAACATTAATCTGGTAAAAACGAAGGTGTGTAAAAACACTTCTACAACATTTATTTAACACAACATTAATGTGACGTTATTATGAGTTAAATTTATGTTCTGTGCCAGCAGAGGGGGACAGGGGCAGTGTAAGACAGGCACCTGAGTAAAAATCTAAAATGGTTCCCTGGCCAATGCATTTTCTCACTTAAAATCACACTTTTCTAAGCCGGTCTGATTCATCTCCCTTCTCTCAGACAGCTGTAGGGCCCCCTTTGCTGGAGGACTCAAAGAGTTAAGCACATCTCCAAAAACCATACCCTAAGGCAGTCCTTCCCAAACTGCTTCCCAAACCTGGAGTGCCCCTGCCCTCAACCACCTGGAACATTAGTACTAATGACAAAAATATTTTCTAAATAGATGCTTCAAGTGAATGAAAATGGCCCCACCACGCCAATAACTATGAGGAAAAACTCCGATGACAGTTAGGGTTTACGTTGGGGTGTTTTTTAGATATTTGACTCCAATAATATAAAATTACTAAGTAATCATACTAGGGTTTTACTTCTCCCTGTCTACAAGGTGGAAGGACACCAAACAAAAACAACAATAACTACGAACTGAGTTAGCTGAATAACTGTGTGAGTAAAATCCGGAACACTGATTTTTTTTCAGTCCCTTCCCTCTGCAGATTTGGGAGGGTTCCAGGTTTTATCAGCTAACTCAGTAATCCTGCTTTGTGAGACAGGGCCTGGGCTCACACCTCTCTGTTTTCTCAGCTGTTATAATTTTCTCAGGACTGTTACTATGCAGCAGAGGTCCCTTGTCAGATCACCCCCAGGGGTCTCAGGTAGGGGAACGGGAGGGGCAGGCAGATGGAGGTATAGCGTGGTAATGACCTGGGGTACCCCAGAGTATTGGTACACAACTGTGCCCTCCCTGCCAGCTAAACTGTCCATGGAAGTGGGGGGGGGGGGTTAGTGAGGCCAGGAAGTCTACCTGCACGGACTCACACACAGGCCTTCTGCCACCGCCAACTTCGATGTGTCATCCTAGCCTCCGGGGGGCGCCATTGCACACCGCACTGAAGGAACCAGAGACAGGACAGAGGAAGACATTTCCAGCATCGAGCGTTATGACAGAGAGCATCCGGCAGAGGAAGGAGAACATTAATGGCCGTATTGTTCTGTCTCCATACTGTGGTGGCACCCTCTCTCTCTATCTCTATCTCTCTCTCTATCTCTATCTCTTCCTCTCTCTCTCTCTCTCTCTTCAGCACAGATGTCTCCTGCACTCGAGGTCGGACAAATGAGCAACCAGGTCATTAAAAAACAAACCCAAAACCAGACTGGGGGAGGTGTTGTCCAGTGTAATCTTGTTCTGTGACGGATTGGGTTTCAACAGCATTTGTAAACATTTACATCTGAGACCTTTCAAATTTGCTTTGATAAGTAACCTGATCTTCTGATGCAGCAGTTACAACTGAAATTATATAGATAAATAATATCTTAAAGAGGTGTATGTGGGAGGAATTCTACCTACACTCACATTCTTTTTCATATGATGCAAACCGGCATATGTGCTATAAAGTAGAAGATATGTAAACATTATATATATATATATATATATATATATATATATATATATATATATATATATTCTTCTCATTATAAAGATGAGAACTTGCTAGGTTAAAGTGACTGGGGCAAGCTACTAATAGGCCTTTTTATGGAATGGCACACACACATTCAAATGTTGTGAGGCTCTGGTTACGTTGCTAAATGTATTACTGCCCTTGTAAACCAATTGAATGCATTTGAGTGCTTCATTTTGCAAGTCACTGTCTATTCTCACTCTCTTTCATTTAGCAGAAGAGCATCTGCGAAATGAAAGCGATCTACTGTAATGTCATTTTATTGACAGATCTCACAATAGCGTCAGTCGGGACCTGATTGGTTGTTCACTGGGAGTCTGGGTTAGGTTACCGAGGTTCCCTCTGGTTGCTTACAGGCACCACGATGCAAAAGTAAAAGAAGAAGTCAGTCTCAACAAGGATTTTAGTACTTATATTGAGTAATATAATATTTATCTTACTTTCTCGCTAAATACAAAATATTGCCAATGAGATAAGACACATTCAATATTTGCCAATTTAACTGACATTTAACATTTAACTAACAGTAACTTAAAACTAGCTAATATTTTCTACTTGAGAGAAAAAAGGAAAATATCTTAAGTCTCATTACCAAGACCAAATACGCTGCTTAAGACAGACATTTCTTGCAGTGTAGCGAGGTTTGGAGGTGCTCTTGTCCGTCACCGTCCCCGGATTAGCCACAAAAAACAAGCACCCTCCCTTTTCCACGGTCACAACAGCGCCTGTCACCAGCCCTTCGCTCACCGAACGGGAGATGCTGCGCATGTAACGGGCTCCAGCACTGAGACACTGCATGTGCAGTCACACAGGCGTGACAGACTGCTGCTGAAAGGGGGACCCCTGTACAAACGGGGGACAAACAGACGTGTGTGCTTTGTTCTGTGTGTGTGTGTGTGTGTGTGTGTGTGTGTGTCCGGGAGCTGTCGTTGTTCTACGCCACCTGCTAAACCATAATACACGTACAATCCGAGTCCAGCTTTTCCTGTTAATCCATCAAACGTTTGGTAGACATGTTCTATCTATGCCCTTTAATTAACTGGATTGGCTTTTTTTTTTCTTTTTTTTTTGTTGGTTTAAATTGCATGATTATCCGAATTTCACGAGGACAACCAAGAAAGAATTACATGTAGCCCTTTTACATGGTCAAGTGAAGACACCAGGTGAAAAGCACAATTGTTTTTATTTTATTTTATTTTGTATGTTGATTGTTAGAGGTACAGAATCATGCATGGAATCATGTTGGAATCATGCAGCTTTATGTATCCATCGCCAAGAAATTAGCACCTGCAACTGAAGACGAGAACTCACCTTCAGCGCAGGCCTATGGGCCTAAAACCAATTATACCCAGCTGATAAACAGCTGAAGCGAGGTTTTGAAACGGCTGGTAGCTGGTTGACCAGTTCAGACCAGCTCCATACTCAACATGGTTTGACCAGCACAAGCTATGTTTTGAAACAGCCGGTAGCCGGTAAACTCAAGCTGGCCACAGCTGGATTTCATAGCTGGTCATGGCTGGGTATCGATCTGATGATGTCATTGTTTGTGGGCAACTGCCCTTGTCAGCCACAGGTGGAATCTCTAGCCCCCCCCCCCCCCCAATGCTCCCACCCCTCCCTCCTCTGCCACCACACCCCCATCACACCCTCGTCACGTTCACTTCAGTGAAGCACAATTCAAGAGCACTCCGCATTCGAACGCAATGTTCTGGTCTGCTCGGCTGAAGAAGCACAAATGGACGCCTTTTCTATCCTCTTTTTGTGAGGGCCTCTTATATTTAAATGCCGTGAGCAGCTGTCTTATTTAGACACAAAGGTCTGCACATTAAATGCTGCTTGCATGTTGCTTTGAATTCAGCATTGCTTATTATTAAGCAGTCTTTAGTTGAATCAGTAAACATTTAGAATTTAAAGGGACAGTCCACCTTTTTGGGAAATTCGCTTTTTGGCTATCTTACCCAGAGATCTTTAGGATCAATACCAATTTTTCCCCCAAAATATTCGACTATATAACCAGGCTACGTGCTAACTGTGCTACCACTACGAATGGCTGCAAATGGAAGCAATTTGCTAAGTGGAGAAAATACACCTCTGGAAGCTGAATTATTTAAACTTGCATCTTGCATGTTAATAACAAAACAAAATGTAAAAATAAAAAAGGAGATGTGCTCTAATATTTTATACAGGATGAAATGAATCATAAAAATAAAATTTTAAAAATTACATGCAAACTTAATGGAATGTTCTGTGAAAATTCCAACCAAAAAAACAAAAAAAAAATGTCCTTGACATTTCGGATTGTACTGCAATTTTCCACAATTAAACCTTTTTATGGAAGAAGGACATTTTATGCACTTTTTGGGAAACTTGCAATTAAAATGTCCATTTTGCGGGGCATTTCTGACCCTGTGGCTGCTGACTGTAAGACCCTATAATTTCTGGACAGTACACGAACAAAACCCTGAGTGAATGAGGAGGGACACACGGAATAGTACATCTCATCTCCGGGGGTGACCATTAGCTTCCTAACCGCAAGTGCCTAGTTACAATCTGTCACAGCAACAAATATGTTTTTATTTTTTAATTATGGATGGTATCTTCTTTTTTACGATGTTATTCCTTAAAAATACATCCAAAAGATTTTGGCTCCATTTCTGTGGCTTGTTTTAATATCACTTACTTTCTTATTCTCTGAATGATATCGATTTTTTTTTTCAACTGAAATGAAGAAAAACAAATCAAGATATGAATGAGTTGATTCACCCATAGGCCTACCATGGACTTAAGTCTCAGCCCTGCAGCTAAGGTCAAAGATGAGAAGCGACTTTGCTCTGCTTTTCTACCGGAAAGTATCGGTCACTCTTTATCTTTAGAGTACCTGTGACCTTAGTCACACTTTTGTTAGCGCTCCCTTTGATCATATCTATCTATTTGAGCAGACTGCAGCCATGACGTTCACCTGAACCCCTGTGTACAGAGCACTGCTGTTTACGGCTTTCATTTTCTCCTAAACTTCTTTGAAAAGAAAATTCAAGAAAAAAATATTTTTAAAAAACAAACATTTGGGCTCTCTAGTTAAAGATATTTTGGCAAAGTGTGAAGGCAATGAATCGCAAAGCAGAATTACTGACATGGATAACAGATTAAAATTAGCCTTCCTGGCTAACACATTTAAAGAAATGTTATTCATTTGCACTGTCCCTATCAAATGAAACTACATTTCAACTAATTTCTACTAATGAAATTACAATGTGTCACAGAAACAAGCAAAAGAAGTAAAGATTTATTTTTGTTTTTTCCCAGGGCTTCTAGTGTGGTTCAGTAAAAATTTTTTCTCAATTTCTAATCTGATAGGAGCTTGAAGGTGATTTTGAGATCCATAACACGTGTGGGTAAGTTCCACACCCACACACAGACACAGGGAAAAGTTTGACTTGCACTGGAAGGTGTAAATTGATATTATTGCCCCAAGTACTGACCAGATCAGTGATCAGTATCAACCGCTATACTCAGACAGGTTTGGGGTCAGGATTAACAGCATTCGTTCCTGGGTAAGAAGAGAAAATGAGCAGCTTTGAACCTTTAGTCTATGGGTCACAGCAAGAACTTGGTGTGTCCAATGAAACTCCATACCTTGATTTATATAACTGAAAAGATCAGGATTTTCATGTGTCGGTTTGTTCCGGATAGTCTCAACAGTCACATTGCAGCTCCATAATAATACAGTCATGTATTGGGCACCTTGAGTTCGAGGGTTAATGTCTGAGTACTGAATATATTGCTATAGCAAAATTTCGGTCGGGCTGGAGAGTGGCATACTTTCAACTATAATAGAGTACATGTGGTCCCAATTGGACCAAGTCCTCAGAGTTCACTTAACATTGAGAATCTTTCTGTTTGGTGGATAAAAGTGATGCGATAGAATTCAAACTAAGCGTCAAGTTCGCCATCGAAAATAATGAAATGTTATTATTTTAATTTTGGAAGGTATGCAATTTAGATCACTTCCAGAGAATGCTACGCAACGTAATGGATCTCGTCCGTGGTTGTGAGCTGAACGCAAACGATAAAGATCTTAAAAACGTCCTTACTCCGTTCAAGGTTGACATAAGTGGCCACTCGCACGCCTGGCGCAGCGGAAAGATCGCGCCTCGTCCCGGGAGAACCGGCTCCCCGTTTTATGACAGTGTCCCCGTTAAGAGGCTGCCTTAAATCAGAAATGTGAAGTCTGAAAAGACTAAAGCAACGGGCGCACACTTGCACTCTTTCCACAGAGCAGGCTTTAGTGGCGATATTTCACGTGGATGGAGCAGCCATCATCGTTTTTGGCACACGTCACATACCTGATGTAGCGATGTAGTAATTAATTTAAAACACTGTAATGTAAATTAATATGTATCAGACGTGACAATAAACTTAGGAAAACATTCAATTACTTTCACTGGTAATTTATTGTCGTTAATGATTGGTAGAAAAACATGCATTCATTAAAACAAATTTACTTAGATCATAGATCAAAGATTATTTTACGCCTGCTCCTAATGCAATATTGGACAGCACGACTACATTACTGTTATGATAACCAATAAAGCACTTTTAGAGATCAGGCCATGTTATTTCCCCCTGCTCTCCCTCGTCCTCTGCTTGCCGTCCCTCATACACACTCTCTCGTCCACTGTGGCTTTGATGACCTTACAAAACTAGGCTAAATGAGGCTCAAACTGGGTTTAAGATCTTAAAATACTCATGCAAGAACCATTTCCGTTCAAACTATGCTAATGAGGCCGATTCTAAAGCAACTGCAACTATCTCAACAAGTTCCGAAATGTCCTTGTCTTCAAGTTCTTCCTAATGAATAAAAAAAAAAAAAAAGAGATCTGTCCAGACCTACATTTTGGCTCATTGCAAAACCCAAAATAACATTGGCGCCGCATACGATCTGACTTAAAAATGAGATTGAATATTTTTTCATTTTGCTGTTAATAAATCATAGGCTGTAATCAGTTCTACGTAATAATATTCACAATATCCAATATAACGCTCTTGTCGGGAGAGGACGGTGCGCTTGTCCTATCAGCGTGGCGCGCGAACAGTACGTGCTGTACACGTCTCCGGCAAGCAGGGCGGCGCCCGTGAGCTGCAAGCCTGCTCCAAGAAGAGAAACCAGTGATGAGCAAGATCCACCCGTGGACGAAGACCCGTGAAAACGGAAGTATATCGAATTATGCTCATCACCGAAGATAGCTGTCCGTGCGGTTGCCGCTTACGCCTGCAAGTAGGTACTTGGCAGTGGCAACTGTGAGAATTCGTCTGTGTCTGCGAATATGACTCTACCCTCTGCGCGCCTGACTCTTTGACAAGCAGATGCACAACAATGCACAACAATGCTTTCCTTCTGCGAGAAATCAACAGAGCAGGAAAAATACCAGCAGTCTCAATCTCTTGCCCAATCTGAAATTCTTACTTATCGGTAGGCCTACAGACCGTTCAGAAGAGCGTAATGGTTTATGTTGTACAAATAAATAATATGTGTCAATTTGTGCCCAGACGTCTACAGCTACCAGAGTGGAGACATTCGTAATTATGAGGGAGGTCGTATTTCCCTGTAAACATGATTGTGCCCAAAACCTAAATTGTACCATAACGTGTAGACTAAGCACAGCAAAACTATTTTTGATGGTGTTACAGAGGTGCTTCGTGTCCAATTTTAGCTGCAGGGCAAGGGATGTTCGACTGTGTGTGAAACGCTTAAAGGTAGGCCTATGCCTGCACGAAATGTGAAGTTTCACTTCCCTTTGCTTCATGACTGATATATAAACTCTTGTCCGCGGATCCCAATATATCTCTTTGAAACTTGCAGTAAATGAATTGCAGTCCGGACTTTCGGGCAGGATGAATGCAGACGAAAAGACGATTTTGTTTATTTTCAGATAAACAATTGAAGACAGCTGTTACTGGTGTTCAGGTGACTCAAATTCAGAAATCATATTCCACACACAGCGAATTTATGAGTTCGGTTATATCCCGAAGAAGATGTAGCATATTATTACTTACTTTGAACGCATTGTATGAATAATTTGAGTGGATTCTGAACGACCTAAACAAACAAGGACAACCAGACACTTGTCTTTTGAAGTACGCAGCCATCCAGGCGCGTCGCTGCGCCCAAACACAGCGTGCAGGGCACGATGAAAAGGCACACGCTTTGCCTCGTGGTGCGCATTCCCAAACGCTTGCATTGTGAGAGAACCAAATCTAGAAAGGAGAAAAAGAACTCATTAATCAAATGAAAAGACATTTGAATAGCGGACACTCGCAGCGCCGAGTTAAAAACCCAAGCCATGAAAAGCACACGATGAAAAGAAAGGGCAAAACGTTATTAAAGATAGCACAAGAGGGACGATATTAATATTGTTAGTAATACAAACACTTGCCTGTACGATTTTTACATCATCAGCAGCAGCTACAACACAGAATAATAACAATAATAAATACAACAACAATAGTGACAACAACAATTATGAATAATAATAAGAAGAAGAAAAAGAAGAAGAAGAAGACATGCATTAAAAATAAACTGTTTACACGGGCGAGAAAAATATATATGGAAAGTGTGTGGGAAGTTAGTTCATTTGAGTGGCTGTTTGTAATAGCCCGACGCTTCTCCTGAGCCGTCCCGCAGTGCTCTGGAGAGAGCTGGTCCAGGGATATCTGATTGGAGGAGAGAGATGGCACTCACGACCGCAGAGGGCTGGCCGATTGAAACGGCGAATGCAACGCTTCTCACTTTCCCTACCAGACACTTTCCAACAAGATAGTTGCCTATTTCCTACAGTCCGGCGTGAGCAAGTGTACATGGGAAAAGGCGAGAGGGAGCGTGAGAGTGACTGAATAGACGAAAGCACGATCGGGAGTGAGACTAGAAGAGAGTTTTTATTTTATTTTAAAAAGTGACAATGGCCGTATCGGCAGCTCCCCCGGTGCTCTCGCCCAACTCCACTCCGGGATCCGGGGGTCTGTTTCGCTCCGAACCGATGTACTCCAGACCGACCGAAAACACGATATTGACCAACAGCATGATCAACACATTCATCGCCACTGGAGGAGGAGGTGGCGGCGGTGGAGTGGGTAACGGCAACGGCACCGGCGTTAATAACGAGTGTAAAATGGTGGAGGTCCACGGGGTCAAAGTAGCCTCCTTTAATATGGACGGACAGGAACTGATCTGCTTACCCCAGGTTTTCGATCTCTTTCTCAAACACCTGGTCGGGGGGCTTCACACGGTCTACACGAAGCTCAAGCGCCTGGATATATCCCCGGTGGTGTGCACCGTGGAACAGGTCCGAATTCTGCGGGGACTCGGGGCTATTCAGCCGGGGGTGAATCGCTGCAAACTCATCAGTCGAAAGGACTTCGAGGCGCTTTACAATGATTGCACCAATGCCAGGTTAGACATGTTTGTTTCCTCCATTCTCGCCACCCCATTTGTTGTTGTCTTGTCTTTTTTTGTCCTCATTAACACGCATGCACGGTTCCCACGGTTTAGAATGGGAACAGATAAGTAGCAGCTACAGTAGCGCACAAGTCGTTGACAATGACGAACATAAAACTTTCTGAACTTAATTTTAACACGTCACCAACAACTTAAAGGATGTTTCCGAGACATTCCTTATTGGCCATAAATAAAATTAACGGAACCGTTATTTCGTCGCAATTGAAAATGTGTTCAGGAAACGCGACCTTCTTATATGACAGATCATGTTCAGACTGAGCCAAATTTTGGCAGTTTTACGAAACTTTTGTGTCCAACGTTGCTTGTGTCCCTCTATCGAAAGTTATTCAATTGCTATGTTAAAAACCGAGGCAATGGTTACGCCACAGGTTGTCTCATTTAGCTCAACAAAATTTTCCAAACCGTCAGGTTGCTGATACCCACTATGTTAATCAGGAGAGCATAGTTATAGAGCATACACTTAACATGATTAACTTATGAAGTATCATTTTTGAAAGGGTGTTTTATTTTAATCCGCCATTAACTTTTTCACATGAACAAAACGGCTGAAACGATTCACTCAACAACTCCGTTTGAGACATTTTCTGCAACAGTAATCATATTATGATTCAAACTTGATGAAGCTATCATTCGCTGCTGACCCCCTCCCCACCCCCCTACACACAAGCGCGCGCACACACACACACAAACACACACACACACACACACACACACACACAGCATCAAGTTCCAGTAAGGTGCGATGTCTCTCTCGTGTAACTTTAAACCGTTCTCTCAAATGCAACATGAGACCATTTGATATGTTTGAAATTGAAGAATCAAATGTTGACAAAGTAAAATTGAGTAAATTGAGTTTACTGTCCATTTGGGAGCGGAATATTAGTGCTTTAACAGCAGGTCAATTTCAGAACAAGATACCGCCTTGTTTTTTTTTTGTTTTTTTTCATACGTGCAGCCTATTTCCATTTAGTCAAATTAGCAAATTTTATATAAATAAAGTTGGTGAAGCTCGTATTTGATGATTACAAAAAGTAACTAAGGAGTTGCTTCACATATACATATTAAATATTCTTCTCCATCCATTTCTATTTGTAAAGTGCTATATAATAGCTACATTATTTATACTGTCTGGTTCTTGAGCAACATCAAAAATATGTAACAAGAACAACTGAGAAAAATTGTTTATTGTAAATTGATGCATTGAGCTTTAGGCTACTCATCCACGATAATTGAATGATCAGGGACTATGTAGGCTGCAACGCGCTCAAGATAAATTATCGTTGTTTTATTCAAGGCGACTTCCAATTACATTGTTTTCCACGAATCTTCTACGAATCTCACCTTCTTGATATAGGTTTTATGCGTAAATAGACGGACAAACTAAGCGCCGGCTTTCACAGTCACACCGTTTACGCACGTTCCCGGGAACACAAATATCACAACGTCGTGTTCCTGAATATCTGAACCGTTATATTAACTAGTAATCTCCCCGGGAGGGAAATTGTAGCATTTGAAGGAAATGAGGCTGATTGAGAAACAGTATGCAAATGGTGCCTTGATTTATGTCCCTGTGATTTGTTTTGTCTTCTTTTCAATCTCGATTGATCTTGAATTAATTCTCGCCGAGCGGCTCCGCGCGGCTGCAGATGTTGCCGCGTGTTTAATAAATCAGCGAGACATATCTGAACGAATCGCTTCAGTCGCATTCTCTGGTCGGTTTGATGTCTCGATGTTATTCTTAGCTTGTTATCATGACAGATGCATTAGTGTTCCCCTGCTTCGCCAGCAATGTCAATGAGGAGATATAACTTTAAAGACGCCGCCCCCATTTCCCTCAACACCCGTCTTTACTAGGCAAACGTGCCTCTATACGGCTGCTTCCCAGCTCCGAGCACGGCTCATAGTGCTGCTACTATTTAAACGTTACAAGCCCGGCTATATCGACGCCCGTGTCATGACTAAAGAGAACAATGAAAGACACATGATTTATTTTCCGTGAAATAATTGAAAAGAAAAAGTAAAATAGCACCTAGTAGTTGGTCAGACTTGAGAACCATAACAAAAAAAGAAAAAATAATTTAAACTACTGACAGACACAATTTATTTATTTATTATCAATGTAAACTAACTATTCCAGTGGCACTGTCAGCAGAATTAGTCTTTGAACACAATATACAGTTAGTTGTTGACTCCTGCAGGATAACTTGATAGCATTTCTGCTTGCCCTGCTTTTCAAAACAGGTTGGGACAGGGACTGCATAAAATAAAACAAAACAAAAGTAAAATAAAAATAAATAAAAAAGCAAAGTTGAATGCAAACGTCTGTTAAATACAAATAACATTCAATAATCACACTACAAGAAGATTTCAAAAGGAACTCATACGTTTGACTTTATAATATTTACATGTATGATATTTTGTATTTTTTCACTCTTGTGGGTATTTCTCTAAATCAGGTTATAATGTGTGTGTTTGTAAAAGCAGGTGAAATCTCGTTGTTTCAGAGACTGAATTTTGCACAAACAAAAAAATGACAGATCTTCTGATTGGATGGAGGTCAGACACTGAGATTGGCCACAGATTGGAGTTATAAAGGTTAAATTGCATGACTGGTTTCTTGTGTAGCGCCTGTACAAGGCTTTGATATCTGTTCATGTGTGAAGTGTTTGTTCTATGAATTTTGAATTGATTTCTGATTTTTGAACGGCTGGATCCTTAATGCTTCTGTTCAAGTTTAGATAAGAAAAAAAAATGTTTGTGCATGTGTGAGTGTGTGAGAGAGATTGATAAGAGAGAGAGAGAGAGTAAGAGAGAGAGAGGAAAATGTGGCAAGGTAATATCTGGAATGGTCAATCTGTCTTGTCGTCCACAAGTTCATAAGTTCACAAATACCATGTACATGCCTGCACGCTCACACACATGCTCAGACACACACCCGCGTACGCACACGTATAGACAGACACACGCGCGCACTGAAAATCACTCTTGCATACACGCACACGTTCGTGCATACATTCAACCGTGACACTTGTCAAGAGACCAGATCACAAACTTGTGAAGAGACTTGTCAAAGAGGCAAACATACGATTTTCAATCCTGGTAAGGCACTGTCCCACTGCACGGGCACCATGGTCTGGGATGGAAGCTCCACCGTGCCCTGCCATCTGTGGCTCTGAGACCCTGCGGGGGGGTACGTGATTTCTGGCAGCGTCACCCAGGGTTAGGGTGGGCTCAGTTGGCTGGGATCCGAACGTGATCACTCTCTCTATCTATTCCCTCTGGCTGATTGGTCACCCTGGCTAAAGCTGCTCTAGCGTCTGCCTCTGACTCATGCCCGTGTGAGCGTGGCTTATGGGAAACGGAGCAGCCGGTGACATCACGCGCTTCGGGCCAGGTGCGGCTGAAGTTCCAGTTCTCCTAAATTTGAGGCACGAGTGTGGCTGCATACAATCGGGCGTTCCAAACTGGGTAGAGAATCGTGTATGTGTGTGTGTGTGTGTGCGTGTGTGTGCGTGTGTGTGGGGGGAGGGTGATGTTTAACTTACAGCTGATGTTCAAGATGGCCATTTTGTTTCCACTTACACATGACCCCAGCAGATTTCCTGCTTGCATAGCTTATGGGATGTCTTCAATAAGTCAAAATTTCATTTGCGAACAGAAACTAAGCAGTCCGTCCCAGATGGAATCCAGAATAAGCAGTTAATAGCAGATAGAAGTGTGGAAATAGGCAGTTAACAGAAAAATGTGAATAACATGGAAATATAAATTGAATACTACACCAAGGTCAGAGAATACGTGGTGAATAACACATGGAAGTGTTATTATAATTATATAACCCATTAATAACAAATGCAGGTCAGGAAATAACCAGTTATTAGTTGTAAGCGTGGAAATAAGTTATTATAAAAGATGGAAGCATGGGATTAAATGGTTAATAATGGCTGCAGTCGGGAAATACTATGGCAAGTGAGGAAATAAGTAGTCATAACTGACATACTGTAAGTGTGGTTAATAATGGACAGGGGTCCATCATTCATCTTCCTCTGCGGTGCCTTGATCAGACCAGCAGGTGGGTGGTGACGTTGCCCTGGCGATGCGCTGCGCTGCCGTGGGAACCGAGCGGCGTTTTTACGACCCGCCCGCTTGTGCTCCCGTAAGGCTGGGCAGGAGAGCGGCTCGAACCCTTCGCTGTTCCCCCTCGGATTGCCCCAACGCTGGGCTTAACCCTTTGAGGTGTAAGAGCCAGTTCGTAGTCCAGCGACAGAGTGTCGCTGTGACCAACACCAGCTGCAGAGACACTTGGTTTATACTCTGATACACTGGAGTGTTGTTTATGCTTTTTACACGCTGTCAATGTCGGGCGACAACAGAACATTCATGAATGAATGCGATTTGCCCAGTCGAGGGACGCTCTGTCGCTCTGCCGCTGGACTATAAACTGGTCTTATGGTCCATTCATTCTTATCCTGATGTAACCATCGCTACTGGTAATCCAAAAACATACTCTTCAAAGGGTTTAACGCGGTCCGGCAGTGCTGCTATGCAGTGTGTATCAGTAAAGACAGGGTTTAACACTGTCCGGCAGTGCTGCTGTGCAGTGTGTATCAGAAAAGGAAAGTGTTGCTTCTTCTTTTAATGTATTTGTTTTTGTAACGTACACAAACCAAAGAGGCCGCCTTCACTCACACAGTCTGCTGAGACAGGGAGCGGGGAGGTGAAAGTGCGAAAAGGGGAAGCTATCGCCTCTTTTAACACCCTCCTGAAACGTGCTGTGTGGGGCGGAGAGGAGGTTTCCGTAGGCTCCAGAGATAAATCATTTTGACCTGTCGTGATGCTTAAAAAACCTGGCATGACCCATTTGAGTTGGGGATGGTGTGTGTGTGTGTGTGTGTGGGGGTATTTCTGAATCAGCGGTCAGGGTCAAGCAGGAAAAAAGGGTTGCGCTCTCCATCTCTGCTTTCCATTGATCTTTGTGTTTTTATCACATTCATTATTTATTGAAAGAATTTGCAAGCTAAACACAACGTTAAAGTAGCGTTTGCACTTGGGGACTGCACTTAGGAAATTGGATGGAAATTATATTAGAGATGAACATCTGTGCACTTTTTTCCCCCTCTCGTATTGGATTAGAGATTGAACTATTCTCAGCAAAGTGTGTTGAGGACAGGGCAATGGGGGCCAGAGAAAATAAGCACGGGGCAAAGAGAGAATTTCGGCTGTTTCACAGCTGTGCTAACGGGAAGACAGCATGGAAAAGCATGGATTCGGCAGGGGTGGTAAGGCATATGCATATGCATATATAAAAAAAAAAAGAGAGAATTAATTAAGTATTCTGTAAAGCTAAAAGTCTTATCTTATATAGATTATATTTTATTGGTTCCCACAAAAAAAAAGTATTTCATTTTTAAAGTTTGAGTATTTAAGTATTTCTATGTTTTAGTATTTAGAATATATATATAATGCAGGTGTGTCAAAAAGTTGATGACAAAAAACTTGCAGTGACAATATTTGTAAAAATATAATTTCGTTTTTTCATGACACTGAACACAATCTATGAGGGTGCAGACAAGCATGTGCTCCCCACTGAGATGCATGATGCCAGCCACCGCTCCTTATGGTGCCGTATGGTGCTTGCACAGACATGAGTCAGAGGAAGACACTTCATGTGTGGTTTTAGCAGGCGGACTTGTGGGCACCCCACTGACAAGTGTGTGTGATGTCTGGTGTGCGGTGGGGTGGGAGGTGATTCTACAGCCATTTTGTCTTATTTGTTGGGCTGCTGTCCATAGTTAGTAGTGGCACAGTTTGGATACCAAGAACAAAATCGGTTTTCCTCAAGGTATAAACATCTATTCATAAACATCAATATACAGTATATACATATACTGTATATTGTTTGTGCGCATCGGTGTGTGTGCGTGTGTTTGTGTCTGTCTGTGTGTGTGTGGGTGTGTGTGTCTGTCTGTGTGTGTGTGGGTGTGTGTGTCAGAGTGAGAATCAGGTCCTCGGACATCGCTTCATTTCTCCTCCAGGTCCAGCACTGCGTCGGTAGATCTCTCTCTCCCTCCCTCCCTCCCTCCTCACTCCTCACCTCTTGCTGTCGGTCGTAACTCTTGTGCTCCTCTGCTCTACGCTCTCTCACCGCTATAAATAATGAATTAAACGCTTGGTTTGCACGCCGGCAGCTCTTTGTCACATAGCATGCGCGTCTCTGCTTAACATAGTAAAGGTGTGTCTTCCTTCCGGATCTTTCCATGACATTTACATTGCGTAAAAACCACACCTGCGACGCCGGACGTGCACGTGTGTTTGCGTTGTCTTCAGAGGGTCTGTGCAGAGGTTGTAATGTTTTCAGCAGCTGTGCGGTTAGAAAGAGCACCAGGTTTATTATGTACGCTGAGTGAGGAGAGGCAGTTTTTCTCTTCCATTTGCTGAGTTGAGACGCATTGTCACGTGGAAAATGCTTTGCTCTATTCATTTATCTATTGGTGTTACAGTTTTTTTTTTATCATATTGCTTATGGACATTCTGTGGTTGGCAAACATCCACCATCAATATGAAATCAAGTAATATCAAATCAATTTTACTTGTATAGCATTTTTACAGACAGGCAAAAACTGGGAAAAACAAGGCCTGAACCCTCTACTTGCCAGCCAGATAAAAAAGTATCTGAGTGAAAAAAATCTCAAACAGTTGTGAGAAAAAAGCTGTAAGTTAAAGTATATTGTTTATAATATAAGTATACTGTTTATAATATCAGTTATATTGATTTCTGATATCTCCATATCAGGTTTGTTTTCTTTGGAGTAGATTCTCGACCTTTCACCTTGAGATTCATGGTCCCCTGTTGTAAACGAAAAGTTGCAGCATACTTTTTGCTTTGAAGAGATATCTTAACTGAAATGTGTGTTTATGTGTGCATGTGTGTGTATACGTATGTGTACCTTTGTGAGTGTGTGTGTGTGTATATATGTGTTTATGTGTATGTCCGCATGTGTATATATGTATGTGTATATATGTGTGCGTGTGTGTTTGTGCGTATGTGTGTGTGTGTGTATCTCTATGTGTGAGCATGTGTGTGTATGTGTATATATGTGTGCGTGTGTGTGTCTGTGTGTGTATATGTGTGTATGTGTGTGTGTGCATGTAGGTGTGTGTGTGTGTGTGTGTGTGTGTATGTGTGTGTATGGGTATATGTGTGTGTGCGTGTGTTTGTGTGTGTTTGAGGCATTCCCTGGTCAAACCAGTCGTGGGCCTGTGATCTCCAGTGATGTACGCACTCTGCAGAGCTGTCCAGAGCATATCGGTAACCAGCGCCATATGTAACCACAAGTTAACCGCGGAGCACGACCGACACACGTGGTGGGTTTCAGACGGGGCTGCGGTCCAGATGGCCGGGCCTGTGTACGGTGCGTTTAATCATGGTTCACATACTTCGTATCATAATCCTTGGCTGTCAAAAATATTTCTCTCTTTCATTTTGTCATGAAACATCAACTGAATAACTGCACGCGTATTTGTCTGCTCTGTGTGTTTTTGTTTTCCCCTGAAGTGCCTCTTTCTGAAAACCCAGACGTGTTAAGAAAGCTTTTTAGGCTTGTTTTTGGAGGAGAGAAAACGCCCCGTTGGTCCACTGGTCATAACTCCCATCTCCTGAACCCCCTAAAAACTCCACAGGGAGAGGAAAAAACCCCTCAAACAGTAGTGAGAAAAAACTCCCTGATGGGAAGAAATCTCCGTATACATTACAGTACAGTACATTATTTATAATATCAGTTATATTGATTTCAGACATCTCCATAAGGAGTAGCTTTCTCTGGAGTAGGTTCTAGTCGGTGACCTTTGACCTTGTTATTATAAACACATTGAATGCAGCGCGTAGCATGGCCACTCTGTAGGCAGGGTTCACGTACATATTCACAGTCACGTATGTGCACGTGTTTGGCACACGGACGCCGACGCGCGCCCACGCATTGGCATGTACGATAACTACGCGCAGAGAGGCACGCACCAGACCCACACGCATGTCAAACGCACACGTGCTGGGCTGCATCCCCGCTCCGTGGCCGGGTGGGGCCCGGGGCCGGGGGGCCAGCATCTGCGAGCGTCCCTCTGTGTTTCCGCGTTTTTGTGCGTGTGCGTGGGAGCCTGCGTGTGCAAGTGCGTGCCTGGTTGTTTGTGGTTGTGTTCGTGTGGGTGTGTGAGCGGTGTGTTTGCGAGTCGATTTCAGTCTTTGGGAGAATGAGCGTGTTCGGAGGACATGTGTAACTGACTCAGTGTGTGCGTGTGTGTGTGTGTGTGTGTGTGACAGAGAGACATAGCCAAGGGGGATTATTCCAAAATGTCAGAGATGCTCGTAAAATACGCTGATCGCCAAGAACCCAAAGTGAATTGAAATGCACAAGGTACATGGGGAATGATTATAACTGTATAACTGTAGAAGTCATCAGTGATGCCCACCATCTGTTTAGATGTTTGTTGGTGTGTGGATGTGTGTGCGTGTTTGTGTGTGTGAATGCATGTATGTGTGCCTGTTTGGGGTTTTTTAAGTGCATATTTCTAAAGAACATGGTTGTGTATGTGCATTTGTTTGTGTGTCTGTGTGTTTGTGTAAGTGTGTGTATACTGTGTGTTTTTGCCTCTGTGTTTGTGTGTGTGTGCGTGTGTATGCTGTGTGTTTGTGTTTGTGTGTGTCTGTGTGTATGTATATATGTGTGTGTGTGTGTGTGTGTGTATGTGTGTTCCTGTACTCTTTGTTTTTGCATGCGCTGCTAAATAGACCAGTGGCAGTGTGACAGATGGGATGAGCAGGCAGCCCGTCTCTACCTGGAGTCAGGCGGAGTGGGGGGGGGTGAAGACGGAGCTGGTGTCATTTTGACTTTGGGAAGATCTCCTCCCCCTGCTTAATGGCACATCTGCACAGGGCTGTACTTATTACAGTCATGTAGAGTCAAATTGATTGTCTCCTAAAATTAATTTTTGGTCTGCCTCTAGCGGAGCTGTTACTGAGGACGCTTGGCTCCGAGCAGAAGTATTGTTTAATCACATTAATATTATAGCCCTCAGGACAGCCGAGATAATTGTACAAACGAACATGGAAATATGTATCTCTAACTTTTATGATTGAATTATGCAAATTACTTATCTCTTGCCCTTCCAAGTTCTAATCATCTAATTAGGAGCGATGTTTTAAACTGTCGGCTTTGGACGGGGATATAGAAGAGGCAGGGGGTGGAAAATTGTAAGTGACTTTAAAATTGCAAAAAGTACTCTTTGTACCAGCACCACCCCACCCCCCCTTTGAGTGAGTGAGTCAGTGAATAAGTGAGAGAGAGTGTGTGTGTGTGCGCGCGCGTGTGTGTGTAAGTGTGTGTGTGGACGCACTGCTGTATAATCCAGCAAAGGCAGCTTGAGCAGCTTGAAAATTGAGCTGGTGAAGCTGGTCATAATGCTGGTCTAGCTGGGCATGAGCTCGTCAGCCAGCTAGTGTTAGCTACCAGTTGTTTCAAAACACCGCTTGATCTGGTCAAACCATTTAAAGCTGGGAGCTGGTATGAACTGTTCAAACAGCTAAACCATGTTGAGCTGGGAGCTGGCTACCGGCTACCGGCTGTTTCAAAACCTAGCTTGAGCTATATTTTTCGTCAGGGTGTGTGTGTGTGTGTGTGTCTGTCTGAACCTAAAGGGACGGGGAAAGAGAGGTCACAGAGAGAGCAAAAGAGAGAGAGAGAGAAGCTGAGCGTGTGAGCCCAGGAGAGAAAAAGTGAGAAAGAACAGAAGAAGAAATGCAGAGAAAATGGAGCAACAGAGGAGAGAGATGACGAGAGATAAAAAAGAGAGATAGATAGAGAGAGAGAAAGAGAGAGAATGTTTGTTCTCTCCCTTGTCTCCTTGGAGAATCTTTAAAGATCATTAATGTGGTTTTGTGTAGTGTTTCTGAGCTTGTAGAGGAAGCCTTGCAGTGTTGGTGCAGTGTTCCGGTGTCGTGTGGTGCAGTTGATGAGTGAGATTCTCGACCAGCTTCCCATTGACACAGGTTAATATTTCACGATGTGTTTAGCAGTGTGTGCCCACCCTGTCCTCTCTCTACCCCTCGTTCTTATAGGCGACCTCCTGCCGCGGTGGAGCGCTTAACCAGCCTGTCAGTAGTCTGTCCATACGGACTCACACTCACGCCATCTGGGCTGGGATGGATCACTAACTGACCTGGGGCTTGTACACCCTGGGATTCCATTAAAAACCCAGTATGTTCCTTACTTACCAGAGCGTGTGTGTGTATCTGTGTGTGTGTGTGTGAGAGAGAGAGAAACAGGGCAAAGGCCAAAAAGGAGAAGAAGACCAAGAGGTCTTTTGGGGGGTGTCTGTATTTTGAGGTGATACAGGCAGCAGTGCAGTGTTGGGAAGTAGATGACTCCCGTTATGTTCCCTAATGGGGTCTGCTGCTTCTCTGACAATAATAATATTTTGCTCTGCCCCGTCTCCATCGCTAAACGCAGTGTCACGCCTCTTTAGAAAGCGCGTCTGAGCAACACCGGCCGGCACCAGTCAGTTTGTTTCTCCTCCTCGATCGGTTTAGGGCAGCGAATAGGGAGACAATTAGAGTTTATCAGGTCCTATTGTCAGATTTATTTTTCTTTTAGTGTGACCATCCGTCTTTCAAATGAGGGCCTTTAAAGAATCGCCAAGACTGCTTTCCCGACTCCGTCTCCACTCAAACTCAGCCTGAGGCTGAACTGTGCGCTGCATTAGGATTAGAGTGCAGTGCACAGTGTGTAAGGGTGTATGAGTGTGTAAGTGTGTATGAGGGGTGTAATGGGTAGTGTGTAAGGGTGTATGAGGCGTGTAATGGGTAGTGTGTAAGTGTGTATGTGGGGTGTAATGGGTAGTGTGTAAGTGTGTATGAGGGGTGTAATGGGTAGTGTGTATGAGGGGTGTAATGGGTAGTGTGTAAGTGTGTATGGGGGTGTAATGGGTAGTGTGTAAGTGTGTATAGGGGTGTAATGGGTAGTGTGTAAGTGTGTATGGGGGGTGTAATGGGTACTGTGTAAGTGTGTATGAGTGTGTAAGTGTGTATGAGGTGTGTAATGGGTAGTGTGTAAGTGTGTATGAGTGTGTAATGGGTAGTGTGTAAGTGTGTATGAGGGGGGTGTAATGGGTCGTGTGTAAGTGTGTATGGGGGTGTAATGGGTAGTGTGTAAGTGTGTATGGGGGGTGTAATGGGTAGTGTGTAAGTGTGTATGGGGGGTGTAATGGGTTGTGTGTAAGTGTGTATGAGTGTGTAAGTGTGTATGGGGGTGTAATGGGTAGTGTGTAAGTGTGTATGAGTGTGTAAGTGTGTATGGGGGGTGTAATGGGTAGTGTGTAAGTGTGTATGGGGGTGTAATGGGTAGTGTGTATGGGGGGTGTAATGGGTTGTGTGTAAGTGTGTATGAGTGTGTAAGTGTGTATGGGGGGTGTAATGGGTCGTGTGTAAGTGTGTATGAGGCGTGTAATGGGTAGTGTGTAAGTGTGTATGAGGGGTGTAATGGGTAGTGTGTAAGTGTGTATGGGGGTGTAATGGGTAGTGTGTAAGTGTGTATGAGGGGTGTAATGGGTAGTGTGTATGAGGGGTGTAATGGGTAGTGTGTAAGTGTGTATGGGGGTGTAATGGGTAGTGTGTAAGTGTGTATAGGGGTGTAATGGGTAGTGTGTAAGTGTGTATGTGGGGTGTAATGGGTAGTGTGTAAGGGTGTATGGGGGGTGTAATGGGTAGTGTGTAAGTGTGTATGAGGGGTGTAATGGGTAGTGTGTAAGTGTGTATGGGGGTGTAATGGGTAGTGTGTAAGTGTGTATAGGGGTGTAATGGGTAGTGTGTAAGTGTGTATGGGGGTGTAATGGGTAGTGTGTAAGTGTGTATGAGGGTGTAATGGGTAGTGTGTAAGTGTGTATGGGGGTGTAATGGGTAGTGTGTAAGTGTGTATGGGGGTGTAATGGGTAGTGTGTAAGTGTGTATGGGGGGTGTAATGGGTCGTGTGTAAGTGTGTATGGGGGTGTAATGGGTAGTGTGTAAGTGTGTATGGGGGGTGTAATGGGTAGTGTGTAAGTGTGTATGGGGGGTGTAATGGGTTGTGTGTAAGTGTGTATGAGTGTGTAAGTGTGTATGGGGGTGTAATGGGTAGTGTGTAAGTGTGTATGAGTGTGTAAGTGTGTATGGGGGGTGTAATGGGTAGTGTGTAAGTGTGTATGGGGGTGTAATGGGTAGTGTGTATGGGGGGTGTAATGGGTTGTGTGTAAGTGTGTATGAGTGTGTAAGTGTGTATGGGGGGTGTAATGGGTCGTGTGTAAGTGTGTATGAGGCGTGTAATGGGTAGTGTGTAAGTGTGTATGAGGGGTGTAATGGGTAGTGTGTAAGTGTGTATGGGGGTGTAATGGGTAGTGTGTAAGTGTGTATGAGGGGTGTAATGGGTAGTGTGTATGAGGGGTGTAATGGGTAGTGTGTAAGTGTGTATGGGGGTGTAATGGGTAGTGTGTAAGTGTGTATAGGGGTGTAATGGGTAGTGTGTAAGTGTGTATGTGGGGTGTAATGGGTAGTGTGTAAGGGTGTATGGGGGGTGTAATGGGTAGTGTGTAAGTGTGTATGAGGGGTGTAATGGGTAGTGTGTAAGTGTGTATGGGGGTGTAATGGGTAGTGTGTAAGTGTGTATAGGGGTGTAATGGGTAGTGTGTAAGTGTGTATGGGGGTGTAATGGGTAGTGTGTAAGTGTGTATGAGGGTGTAATGGGTAGTGTGTAAGTGTGTATGGGGGTGTAATGGGTAGTGTGTAAGTGTGTATGGGGGTGTAATGGGTAGTGTGTAAGTGTGTATGGGGGGTGTAATGGGTAGTGTGTAAGTGTGTATGGGGGTGTAATGGGTAGTGTGTAAGTGTGTATGAGGGGTGTAATAGGTTGTGTGTAAGTGTGTATGGGGGGTGTAATGGGTAGTGTGTAAGCGTGTGTGCGGGCGTGTAATGGGTACTGTGAAAGTGTGTATGAGGGGTGTAATGGGTCGTGTGTAAGTGTAAGAGGGCGATATTCAGCAGGAGAGAGCGTGATTTATGCTCCAGGCTGGCCAGGCTGCAGGTGTGGATCTGTTATTCTAGATGAGCAATGAACCAGAGGAGCTGGTGCTGCAGACCAAGAACAGCCTGCTTTTAATTACTGACCAGGAATTTAGAAACGCAGAGCGCTGATTTATTCTGAGGAGGATGGTACTAAACTCCCCCTTCCACTCTCTCTTTCCTCTCCTTTTTTCCTGCAGGACCAGACAGTAACCCTGCCATCTTTTTTTCCAATAAAGAAAAATTTATTCGGGCATATTTAATAGGTAATAAAGTATTTTTGCCAGAGAACAAGACCAGGTGTATGAATGTCTGTCTACTGTTTTCGTCTGTGCTTGCGTGCAATTCTTGTTTTTGGGAGGTGTACATTTTTAACCTCTTCAATAACTGAGTGATTCATGTATTCAACTTTATATACTACTTCAGATCCTGTATATTGTAGCTTCTTAATCCATGAACACTATAGCCTATTGCTTTAGATGTTGAAAAATATTTAATGGCAGTAGCAAGCATTGAGGAAGCCCCTTAAAACAAGCAGTTGGTGGATGACTGGAGTGCTTACAGTGGTGGGACTGGGAGACACAGAGCTGAGTGTGATGGTTTACAGTGGGACACCTGTAAGTCTGCGCACCAACTGGGACCGGTATGAGCGCGGGGTCAGGGGGTCCTGGAATTCGGGGGAAGGGGGAGCCGCTCGTCTGTCTCCCCCCAGTAATTTACCCCCCCCCCCCCCTTGCTGAAGCTGGGGTTGGAGAATTCTGGTCGTGTAATAGAACTCCCAGAGGTACGGCGGTGTGTGTTGGGGGGGGGGGGGGGGTTGTTTGAGAGGTCACACTGGTGATGCGGGTGGGGGCCTCTCCATGAAGAACGGCTCTGTGCGGTATCATTACAATGGAATGTCTCTCCAGATTGTTCCGGGTGGTTAAAATGAAATGAAGTGAATCAGGGAAAGGGGAAGCCAACCGTGCACAGCGTTTTATTGCTGTCCTTTGAAGCTGCGATGACAGTAATCTCCCCCAGCAATGACTCCATGTCAGATCACATATCGCATGTCATTATTGGGCTGGGTGTGGGGGTGGGGGGGGGGGCAGGGTCATGCAGTGAAGGTTCACCTGTCTTTCTGATGGTCACATCTCTGTCTTCTGTCAGACCCTGCTTTCATTCTTTGTGTGTGTGTGTGTGTGTATGTGTGTGTATGAGTGTAAGTGTGCCTGAGTGTGTGTGTGCGTGCGTGTACTGGTGTGTGTGTGTGTACGTGTGTGTGTGTGCGTGTACGTGTACGTGTACGTGTGTATGTGCATGTACACGTGTGTGTGTGTACGTGTGTGTGTTTGTGTGTGTATGTGTGTGTGTGTTTGTGTGTGTATGTGCATGTACGCGTGTGTGTGTGTACGTGTGTACGTGTGTGTGCGTGTACGTGTGTGTATGTTTGTGTGTGTATGTGCATGTATGCGTGTGTGTGTGTGTGTGTGTACTTAGCAGTGAGGTCTCCTCCTCACCCCCCACCCTGGGTTCCAGTGGCCAGTGGTTGGGGCCTCTGATGGATGTGCGGTTCCGCCCCTTTGCAGCCGGGGCTTCTGGGTAATGGATGGCCGGGCTTTTATTGAAAGATCTCTCCGGCTGGGACGACTTTTCACCGGGCCGTAAATCTGGACGTCTCCGCTGTCCTGCCTGTGGTTTATGTCATCATATCTCCCTGTCTTTCTGAGCTCTCTCTCTTTCTCTCACTCTCTCTCTCTCTCTCTCTGTCTATCGCTCCCTAACCCCCCTTTCCATCTGCTAATAGAAGCCTGACCAGGAGGATGTTCCTCCTCTCCTGTAGCTGCCTGTTCTCCTCCATTGCTACTCCCTCTCTGTTTCTTCTTGTTCTTACCTTATCTTTCCTGTTTTTAACATTTCCAAATTTTTCAGTTACATTTTTCCCCCCAGTTAACGCTGTTGTACTATGACAAGTCATATGACCACTGACCCTGAAAGCTTACATTTTTTGTGAGTTGGACTTTCATTTTTCCATGTTTTTCTTACCATTTTCTACCATCAGTTAGCCTAAATTATCAGCCATCAGGAACAAAGGATTAGCCATTATCACTTGAGAAAGGGAAGTGAAATATATAAATATATGACCGATTACGGTTTCCTGTGGAATGAGCAGTCAGTCATGTACATGAGTACATAGTTGCTTATTTATCAGTCGTTCAGGAGGGACAACGCATGAATGAAAAGAAAGATAAAAATATGGAATCCACCAAGTTTATGTATGATACGCTTGCTTTCTCACTGTGAACCAGAACAACCAAACCATGGCTGAGGCATTGTTTGTGTCTGTGTTTGTGTGTGCAAAAGAGAGAGCGTGTGTGAGCGTGTGTGTGTGTGTGTGTGTGTGAGAGATAGAGTGTGTGTCTGTGTGCGTGTGTCTGTGTGCGTGTGTGTCTGTGTGTGTGTTTCTGTGTGCATGTGTGTGTATGTGTGTTCTGGCATGTGTGCATGTGTTTTTGTGTGTATGTGTGTGTGTGTGTGTGTGTGAGAGCGTGTGTGTGTGTGTGTGTGTCTGTGCTTTCCGGTCAGTGTTTGTGTTTCTGTGTGTATGTGTGTGTGTGAGAGCGTGTTTGTGTGTGTCTATGCTTTCCGGTCGGTGTGTGTGTTTGTGTTTCTGTGTTTATGTGTGTATGTGTGTGATAGTGTGTGCGTGTGTGTTTCTGTGTGTGTGTGTGTGTGTGTGTGTCTGTGTGTGTGTGCCTGCGTGTGTGCGCGTGTGTCTGCGCTTGTTTGAGCTTTCCGTATAACCTGTTCAGCTGCAGCCCTGGTGAAAGGCTCTTATCTCGCTCCGCATTAAAAGCGCTGAAACGGCACATCGATATCATTTTCTCACCGCTTTGCTACAACGGCTGTTAATGACTGCGTTGATGTAGTCGAACATTTAAGTTAATAAATATGTCAGGAGTTTCAGCGCTCTCCCTTCCGCACACACCGCTACCCGGGCCATATATCTGCGCCGCGCCGCGAAATCGCAATTAGTTTGAGATTTACGCAACGGTGACAGACAGGTGTATAAATAGAGGTTAAACACACAATTTACATATTAATTTCATGATTCATTTAATCAATGATTTATGCGGATATAGATTGCATCTAATCCCGTCTCCACTGTGGTGGGCTGCCCCCCCTCCACTCCTCTTCAGGCAGACAGAGTAAAGTGTGTGCGAGTGCTTACTTTCTCTCTCTCTGTTCCTCTCTCCATCTCTTTCTCCAGTTCACATTCAGGTTCACATTGCTTTACTGTCTTTATCGGTAGGATATCTGTAGTTATTGTAGCTATTGCCAAAGCATAGCAAAATCAGTTTAAATATTTATGGCAATATTTCATGTTAGTTTTTCTCTTCTCCCCACTCCCTCCCTTACTCTTTCTTTCTCTCTGTCAATCTCCCTCTCTTTCTCTCTCTCTTGCTCAGCGGGTGTCTCTCCCTCTCTTTCTCTCTTTTTTGTTGCAGTGTACAGGGAGCTGGGGGAATTGAGATAGTTTTGGTTTTTCGGCCCACATATTGGGTCTGATGGGCGCTTAAGGAGAGTCTGTAACTGATTACTGAGCCCCTCAGCGCTGCTCACTAGACGCTGCCCAAAC